>NW_027515683.1:0-73211 GCF_048772815.1 Callospermophilus lateralis
CACCCAATCATGATGATACTTGGAGCTAATGATCAGTACACAAATCCGACTTGGCTCACCAAATTTTGTTCTTCTAGGTTGAAGCGTTCGTCGACAGTAGCAGTTTTTATATTTAGGTTTCCCTCTGTTCTCTCCTATATAGAAAGATGAATTTGGAACTCTAAATCCAACATGGTTTGTAGTAGCTCTTTGAAACTTGACAAAATAAAGGAGTTCTCAGTTTTTTCTCTATGGTTTGTTTCCTCTTCAAGTAGCCCTAGGCACAGACTGTGGAAAGCACTTTCATTGAGATTGGTTGCCCAGCTTCTAAGAAATAATGAGTTTCCGAAATACCAGCAAATATTATTTCACACAATCTTGTTGATACTTGGTGGTAATGATCAGTATACAAATCCCACTTGGCTCACCAAATTTTGTTCTTCTAGGTTGAAGCGTTCGCTACAGTAGCAGTTTTTATATTTAGGTTTCTCTCTGTTCTCTCCTATATAGATAGATGAATTTGGAACTCTAAATCAAACATGGTTTGTAGTAGCTCTTTGAAACTTGACAAAATAAAAGAGGTCTCAGATTTGTCTCTATGGTTTGTTTCCTATTCAAGTAGCCGTAGGCACAGACTGTGGGAAAGCACTTTCATTGAGAGGGGTTGCCAAGCTTCTAAGAAATAACGAGTTTCGAAATACCAGCAAATATTTTTTCACCCAAAGTTGATGATTCTTGGTGGTAATGATCAGTACACAAATCCCACTTGGCTCACGCAATTTTGTTCTTCTAGGTTGAAGCGTTCGTCTACAGTAGCAGTTTTTATATTTAAGTTTCCCTCGGTTCTCTCCTATATAGATAGATGAATTTGGAACTCTAAATCCAACATGGTTTGTAGTAGCTCTTTGAAACTTGACAAAATAAAGGAGTTCTCAGATTTTTCTCTATGGTTTCTTTCCTCTTCAAGTAGCCCTAGGCACAGACTTTGGAAAAGCACTTTCATTGAGAGGGGTTGCCAAGCATCTAAGAAATAACGAGTTTCCGAAATACCAGCAAATATTTTTTCACCCAATCTTGATGATACTTGGAGCTAATGATCAGTACACAAATCCCACTTGGCTCACCAAATTTTGTTCTTCTTGGTTGAAGCGTTCGTCGACAGTAGCAATTTTTATATTTAGGTTTCCCTCTGTTCTCTCCTATATAGAAAGATGAATTTGGAACTCTAAATCCAACATGGTTTGTAGTAGCTCTTTGAAACGTGACAAAATAAAGGAGTTCTCAGTTTTGTCTCTATGGTTTGTTTCCTCTTCAAGTAGCCCTAGGCACAGACTGTGGAAAGCACTTCCATTGAGATGGGTTGCCAATCTTCTAAGAAATAACGAGTTTCCGAAATACCAGCAAATATATTTCACACAATCTTGTTGATACTTGGTGGTAATGATCAGTACACAAATCCCACTTTGCTCACCAAATTTTGTTCTTCTAGCTTGAAGCGTTGGTCTACAGTAGCACTTTTTATATTTAGGTTTCTCTCTGTTCTCTCCTATATAGATAGATGAATTTGGAACTCTAAATCCAACAGGGTTTGTAGTAGCTCTTTGAAACTTGACAAAATAATGGAGGTCTCAGATTTGTCTCTATGGTTTGTTTCCTCTTCAAGTAGCCGTAGGCACAGACTGTGGGAAAGCACTTTCATTGAGAGGGGTTGCCAAGCTTCTAAGAAATAACGAGTTTCGAAATACCAGCAAATATTTTTTCATCCAAATTTGATGATTCTTGGTTGTAATGATCAGTACACAAATCCCACTTGGCTCACGAAATTTTGTTCTTCTAGTTTGAAGCTTTCGTCTACAGTAGCAGTTTTTATATTTAGGTTTCCCTTTGTTCTCTCATATATAGAGAGATGAATTTGGAACTCTAAATCCAACATGTTTTGTAGTAGCTCTTTGAAACTTGACAAAATAAAGGAGTTCTCAGTTTTGTCTCTATGGTTTGTTTCCTCTTCAAGTAGCCCTAGTCACAGACTCTGGAAAGCACTTTCATTGAGATGGGTTGCCAAGCTTCTAAGAAATTACGAGTTTCCGAAATACCAGCAAAAATTATTTCACACAATCTTGTTGATTCTTGGTGGTAATGATCAGTATACAAATCCCACTTGGCTCACCAAATTTTGTTCTTCTAGGTTGAAGCGTTCGTCTACAGTAGCAGTTTTTATATTTAGGTTTCTCTCTGTTCTCTCCTATATAGATAGATGAATTTGGAACTCTAAATCCAACATGGTTTGTAGTAGCTCTTTGAAACTTGACAAAATAAAGGAGGTCTCAGATTTGTCTCTATGGTTTGTTTCCTCTTCAAGTAGCCGTAGGCACAGACTGTGGGAAAGCACTTTCATTGAGAGGGGTTGCCAAGCTTCTAAGAAATAACGAGTTTCGAAATACCAGCAAATATTTTTTCACCCAAATTTGATGATTCTTGGTGGTAAAGATCAGTACACAAATCCCACTTGGCTCACGAAATTTTGTTCTTCTAGGTTGAAGCGTTCGTCTACAGTAGCAGTTTTTATATTTAGGTTTCCCTTTGTTCTCTCATATATAGATAGATGAATTTGGAACTCTAAATCCAACATGTTTTGTAGTAGCTCTTTGAAACTTGACAACATAAAGGAGTTCTCAAATTTGCCTCTATGGTTTGTTTCCTCTTAAAGTAGCCCTAGGCACAGACTGTGGAATAGCATTTTCATTGAGAGGGGTTGCCAAGCTTCTAAGAAATAACGAGTTTCCGAAATACCAGCAAATATTTTTTCACCCAATCTTGATGATACTTGGTGGTAATGATCAGTACACAAATCCCACTTTGCTTACCAAATTTTGTTCTTCTAGGTTGAAGCGTTCGTCTACAGTAGCAGTTTTTATATTTAAGTTTCCCTCGGTTCTCTCCTATATAGATAGATGAATTTGGAACTCTAAATCCAACATGGTTTGTAGTAGCTCTTTGAAACTTGAGAAAATAAAGGAGTTCTCAGATTTGCCTCTATGGTTTGTTTCCTCTTCAAGTAGCCCTAGGCACAGACTGTGGAAAAGCACTTTCATTGAGAGGGGTTGCCAAGCTTCTAAGAAATAACGAGTTTCCGAAATACCAGCAAATATTTTTTCACCCAATCTTGATGATACTTGGAGCTAATGATCAGTACACAAATCCCACTTGGCTCCCCAAATTTTGTTCTTCTTGGTTGAAGCGGTCGTCTACAGTAGCAGTTTTTATATTTAGGTTTCCCTCTGTTCTCTCCTATATAGAAAGATGAATTTGGAACTCTAAATCCAACATGGTTTGTAGTAGCTCTTTGAAACGTGACAAAATAAAGGAGTTCTCAGTTTTGTCTCTATGGTTTGTTTCCTCTTCAAGTAGCCCTAGGCACAGACTGTGGAAAGCACTTTCATTGAGATGGGTTGCCAAGCTTCTAAGAAATAACGAGTTTCCGAAATACCAGCAAATATTTTTTTACACAATCTTGTTGATACTTGGTGGTAATGATCAGTACACAAATCCCACTTGGCTCAACAAATTTTGTTCTTCTAGGTTGAAGCGTTCGTCTACAGTAGCAGTTTTTATATTTAGGTTTCCCTCTGTTCTCTCCTATATAGAAAGATGAATTTGGAACTCTAAATCCAACATGGTTTGTAGTAGCTCTTTGAAACGTGACAAAATAAAGGAGTTCTCAGTTTTGTCTCTATGGTTTGTTTCCTCTTCAAGTAGCCCTAGGCACAGACTGTGGAAAGCACTTTCATTGAGATGGGTTGCCAATCTTCTAAGAAATAACGAGTTTCCGAAATACCAGCAAATATTTTTTCACACAATCTTGTTGATACTTGGTGGTAATGATCAGTACACAAATCCCACTTTGCTCACCAAATTTTGTTCTTCTAGCTTGAAGCGTTGGTCTACAGTAGCACTTTTTATATTTAGGTTTCTCTCTGTTCTCTCCTATATAGATAGATGAATTTGGAACTCTAAATCCAACAGGGTTCGTAGTAGCTCTTTGAAACTTGACAAAATAAAGGAGGTCTCAGATTTGTCTCTATGGTTTGTTTCCTCTTCAAGTAGCCGTAGGCACAGACTGTGGGAAAGCACTTTCATTGAGAGGGGTTGCCAAGCTTCTAAGAAATAACGAGTTTCGAAATACCAGCAAATATTTTTTCATCCAAATTTGATGATTCTTGGTTGTAATGATCAGTACACAAATCCCACTTGGCTGACGAAATTTTCTTCTTCTAGTTTGAAGATTTAGTCTACAGTAGCAGTTTTTATATTTAGGTTTCCCTTTGTTCTCTCATATATAGAGAGATGAATTTGGAACTCTAAATCCAACATGTTTTGTAGTAGCTCTTTGAAACTTGACAAAATAAAGGAGTTCTCAGTTTTGTCTCTATGGTTTGTTTCCTCTTCAAGTAGCCCTAGGCACAGACTGTGGAAAGCACTTTCATTGAGATGGGTTGCCAAGCTTCTAAGAAATTACGAGTTTCCGAAATACCAGCAAAAATTATTTCACACAATCTTGTTGAATCTTGGTGGTAATGATCAGTATACAAATCCCACTTGGCTCACCTAATTTTGTTCTTCTAGGTTGAAGCGTTCGTCTACAGTAGCAGTTTTTATATTTAGGTTTCTCTCTGTTCTCTCCTATATAGATAGATGAATTTGGAACTCTAAATCCAACATGGTTTGTAGTAGCTCTTTGAAACTTGACAAAATAAAGGAGGTCTCAGATTTGTCTCTATGGTTTGTTTCCTCTTCAAGTAGCCGTAGGCACAGACTGTGGGAAAGCACTTTCATTGAGAGGGGTTGCGTAGCTTCTAAGAAATAACGAGTTTCGAAATACCAGCAAATATTTTTTCACCCAAATTTGATGATTCTTGGTGGTAAAGATCAGTACACAAATCCCACTTGGCTCACGAAATTTTGTTCTTCTAGGTTGAAGCGTTCGTCTACAGTAGCAGTTTTATATTTAAGTTTCCCTCGGTTCTCTCCTATATAGATAGATGAATTTGGAACTGTAAATCCAACATGGTTTCTAGTAGCTCTTTGAAACGTGACAAAATAAAGGAGTTCTCAGTTTTGTCTCTATGGTTTGTTTCCTCTTCAAGTAGCCCTAGGCACAGACTGTGGAAAGCACTTTCATTGAGATGGGTTGCCAAGCTTCTAAGAAATAACGAGTTTCCGAAATACCAGCAAATATTTTTTTACACAATCTTGTTGATACTTGGTGGTAATGATCAGTACACAAATCCCACTTGGCTCAACAAATTTTGTTCTTCTAGGTTGAAGCGTTCGTCTACAGTAGCAGTTTTTATATTTAGGTTTCCCTCTGTTCTCTCCTATATAGAAAGATGAATTTGGAACTCTAAATCCAACATGGTTTGTAGTAGCTCTTTGAAACGTGACAAAATAAAGGAGTTCTCAGTTTTGTCTCTATGGTTTGTTTCCTCTTCAAGTAGCCCTAGGCACAGACTGTGGAAAGCACTTTCATTGAGATGGGTTGCCAAGCTTCTAAGAAATAACGAGTTTCCGAAATACCAGCAAATATTTTTTCACACAATCTTGTTGATACTTGGTGGTAATGATCAGTACACAAATCCCACTTTGCTCACCAAATTTTGTTCTTCTAGCTTGAAGCGTTGGTCTACAATAGCACTTTTTATATTTAGGTTTCTCTCTGTTCTCTCCTATATAGATAGATGAATTTGGAACTCTAAATCCAACATGGTTTGTAGTAGCTCTTTGAAACTTGACAAAATAAAGGAGTTCTCAGTTTTGTCTCTATGGTTTGTTTCCTCTTCAAGTAGCCCTAGGCACAGACTGTGGAAAAGCACTTTCATTGAGAGGGTTTGCCAAGCTTCTAAGAAATAACGAGTTTTGAAATACCAGCAAATATTTTTTCACCCAAATTTGATGATTCTTGGTGGTAATGATCAGTACACAAATCCCAGTTGGCTCACGAAATTTTGTTCTTCTAGTTTGAAGCGTTCGTCTACAGTAGCATTTTTTATATTTAGGTTTCCCTTTGTTCTCTCCTATATAGATAGATGAATTTGGAACTCTAAATCCAACATGGTTTGTAGTAGCTCTTTGAAACTTGACAAAATAAAGGAGTTATCAGATTTGCCTCTATGGTTTGTTTCCTCTTAAAGTAGCCCTAGGCACAGACTGTGGAATAGCACTTTCATTGAGAGGGGTTGCCAAGCTTCTAAGAAATAACGAGTTTCCGAAATACCAGCAAATATTTTTTCACCCAATCTTGATGATACTTGGTGGTAATGATCAGTACACAAATCCCACTTGGCTTACCAAATTTTTTCTTCTAGGTTGAAGCGTTCGTCTACAGTAGCAGTTTTTATATTTAAGTTTCCCTCGGTTCTCTTCTATATAGATAGATGAATTTGGAACTCTAAATCCAACATGGTTTGTAGTAGCTCTTTGAAACTGACAAAATAAAGGAGTTCTCAGTTTTGTCTCTATGGTTTGTTTCCTCTTCAAGTAGCGATAGGCACAGACTGTGGAAAAGCACTTTCATTGAGAGGGGTTGCCAAGCTTCTAAGAAATAACGAGTTTCCGAAATACCAGCAAATATTTTTTCACCCAATCTTGATGATACATGGAGCTAATGATCAGTACACAAATCCCACTTGGCTTACCAAATTTTGTTCTTCTAGGTTGAAGCGTTCGTCTACAGTAGCAGTTTTTATATTTAGGTTTCCCTCTGTTCTCTCCTATATAGAAAGATGTATTTGGAACACTAAATCCAACATGGTTTGTAGTAGCTCTTTGAAACTTGACAAAATAAAGGAGTTCTCAGTTTTGTCTCTATGGTTTGTTTCCTCTTCAAGTAGCCCTAGGCACAGACTGTGGAAAAGCACTTTCATTGAGAGGGGTTGCCAAGCTTCTAAGAAATAACGATTTTCCAAAATACCAGCAAATATTTTTTCACCCAATCTTGATGATACTTGTTGCTAATGATCAGTACACATATCCCACTTGGCTCACCAAATTTAGTTCTTCTAGGTTGAAGCATTCGTGTACAGTAGCAGTTTTTATATTTAGGTTTCCCTCTGTTCTCTCCTATATAGATAGATGAATTTGGAACTCTAAATCCAACATGGTTTGTAGTAGCTCTTTGAAACTTGACAAAATAAAGGAGTTCTCAGTTTTGTCTCTATGGTTTGTTTCCTCTTCATTAGCCCTAGGCACAGACTGTGGAAAAGCAATTTCATTGAGAGGGGTTGCCAAGCTTCTAAGAAATAACGAATTTCGAAATAACAGCAAATATTTTTTCACCCAAATTTGATGATTCTTGGTGGTAATGATCAGTACACAAATCCCACTTGGCTCAACAAATTTTGTTCTTCTAGTTTGAAGCTTTCGTCTACAGTAGCAGTTTTTATATTTAGGTTTCCCTTTGTTCTCTCGTATTTAGATAGATGAATTTGGAACTCTAAATCCAACATGGTTTGTAGTAGCTCTTTGAAACTTGACAAAATAAAGGAGTTCTCAGTTTTGTCTCTATGGTTAGTTTCCTCTTCAAGTAGCCCTAGGCACAGACTGTGGAAAGCACTTTCATTGAGAGGGGTTGGCAAGCTTCTAAGAAATAACGAGTTTCCGAAATACCAGCAAATATTTTTTCACCCAATCTTGATGATACTTGGTGGTAATGATCAGTACACAAATCCCACTTGGCTCAACAAATTTTGTTCTTCTAGGTTGAAGCGTTCATCTACAGTAGCAGTTTTTATATTTAGGTATCCCTCTGTTCTCTCCCATATATATAGATGAATTTGGAACTCTAAATCCAACATGGTTTGTAGTAGCTCTTTGAAACTTGACAAAATAAAGGAGTTCTCAGTTTTGTCTCTATGGTTTGTTTCCTCTTCAAGTAGCCCTAGGCACAGACTGTGGAAAAGCACTTTCATTGAGAGGGGTTGCCAAGCTTCTAAGAAATAACGATTTTCCGAAATACCAGCAAATATTTTTTCACCCAATCTTGATGATACTTGTTGCTAATGATCAGTACACATATCCCACTTGGCTCACCAAATTTAGTTCTTCTAGGTTGAACCATTCGTGTACAGTAGCAGTTTTTATATTTAGGTTTCCCTCTGTTCTCTCCTATATAGATAGATGAATTTGGAACTCTAAATCCAACATGGTTTGTAGTAGCTCTTTGAAACTTGACAAAATAAAGGAGTTCTCAGTTTTGTCTCTATGGTTTGTTTCCTCTTCAAGTAGCCCTAGGCACAGACTGTGGAAAAGCCCTTTCATTGAGAGGGGTTGCCAAGCTTCTAGGAAATAACGAATTTCGAAATAACAGCAAATATTTTTTCACCCAAATTTGATGATTCTTGGTGGTAATGATCAGTACACAAATCCCACTTGGCTCACGAAATTTTGTTCTTCTAGTTTGAAGCTTTCGTCTACAGTAGCAGTTTTTATATTTAGGTTTCCCTTTGTTCTCTCGTATTTAGATAGATGAATTTGGAACTCTAAATCCAACATGGTTTGTAGTAGCTCTTTGAAACTTGACAAAATAAAGGAGTTCTCAGTTTTGTCTCTATGGTTAGATTCCTCTTCAAGTAGCCCTAGGCACAGACTGTGGAAAGCACTTTCATTGAGAGGGGTTGGCAAAATTCTAAGAAATAACGAGTTTCCGAAATACCAGCAAATATATTTTCACCCAATCTTGATGATACTTGGTGGTAATGATCAGTACACAAATCCCACTTGACTCAACAAATTTTGTTCTTCTAGGTTGAAGCGTTCGTCTACAGTAGCAGTTATTATATTTAGGTTTCCCTCTGTTCTCTCCCATATATATAGATGAATTTGGAACTCTAAATCCTCATGGTTTGTAGTAGCCCTTTGAAACTTGACAAAATAAAGGAGTTCTCAGATTTGTCTCTATGGTTTGTTTCCTATTCAAGTAGCCTTAGGCACAGACTGTGGAAAAGCACTTTCATTGAGAGGGGTTGCCAAGCTTCTAAGAAATAACGAGTTTCCGAAATACCAGCAAATATTTTTTCACCCAATCTTGATGATACTTGTTGCTAATGATCAGTACACAAATCCCACTTGGCTCACCAAATTTTGTTCTTCTAGGTTGAAGCGGTCGTCTACAGTAGCAGTTTTTATATTTAGGTTTCCCTCTGTTCTCTCCTATACAGATAGATGAATTTGGAACTCTAAATCCAACATGGTTTGTAGTAGCTCTTTGAAACTTGACAAAATAAAGGAGTTCTCAGTTTTGTCTCTATGGTTTGTTTCCTCTTCAAGTAGCCCTAGGCACAGAATGTGGAAAAGCACTTTCATTGAGAGGTGTTGCCAAGCTTCTAAGAAATTACGAGTTTCCGAAATACCAGCAAATATTTTTTCACCCAATCTTGATGATACTTGGCGCTAATGATCAGTACACAAATCCCACTTGGCTCACCAAATTTAGTTCTTCTAGGTTGAAGCGGTCGTCTACAGTAGCAGTTTTTATATTTAGGTTTCCCTCTGTTCTCTCCTATATAGAAAGATGTATTTGGAACTCTAAATCCAACATGGTTTGTAGTAGCTCTTTGAAACTTTTCAAAATAAAGGAGTTCTCAGTTTTGTCTCTATGGTTTGTTTCCTCTTCAAGTAGAACTAGGCAGAGACTGTGGAAAAGAACTTTCATTGAGAGGGGTTGCCAAGCTTCTAAAAAATAACGAGTTTCAAAATAACAGCAAATATTTTTTCACCCAAATTTGATGATTCTTGGTGGTAATGATCAGTACACAAATCCCACTTGGCTCACGAAATTTTGTTCTTCTAGTTTGAAGCTTTCGTCTACAGTAGCAGTTTTTATATTTAGGTTTCCCTTTGTTCTCTCCCATATATATAGATGAATTTGGAACTCTAAATCCAACATGGTTTGTAGTAGCTCTTTGAAACTTGACAAAATAAAGGAGTTCTCAGTTTTGTCTTTATGGTTTGTTTCCTCTTCTAGTAGCCCTAGGCACAGACTGTGGAAAGCACTTTCATTGAGATGGGTTGCCAAGCTTCTAAGAAATAACGAGTTTCCGAAATACCAGCAAATATTTTTTCACACAATCTTGTTGATACTTGGTGGTAATGATCAGTACACAAGTCCCACTTGGCTCAACAAATTTTGTTCTTCTAGGTTGAAGCGTTCGTCTACAGTAGCAGTTTTTATATTTAGGTTTCTCTCTGTTCTCTCCGATATAGATAGATGAATTTGGAACTCTAAATCCAACATGGTTTGTAGTAGCTCTTTGAAACTTGACAAAATAAAGGAGGTCTCAGATTTGTCTCTATGGTTTGTTTCCTCTTCAAGTAGCCCTAGGCACAGACTGTGGAAAAGCACTTTCATTGAGAGGGGTTGCGAAGCTTCTAAGAAATAACGAGTTTTGAATTACCAGCAAATATTTTTTCACCCAAATTTGATGATTCTTGGTGGTAATGATCAGTACACAAATCCCACTTGGCTCACCAAATTTTGTTCTTCTAGTTTGAAGCGTTCGTCTACAGTAGCATTTTTTATATTTAGGTTTCCCTTTGTTCTCTCCTATATAGATAGATGAATTTGGAACTCTAAATCCAACATGGTTTGTAGTAGCTCTTTGAAACTTGACAAAATAAAGGAGTTCTCAGATTTATCCCTATGGCTTGTTTCCTCTTCAAGTAGCCCTTGGCGCAGACTGTGGAAAAGCAATTTCATTGAGAGGGGTTCCCAAGCTTCTAAGAAATAACGAGTTTCCGAAATACCAGCAAATATTTTTTCACCCAATCTTGATGATACTTGGAGCTAATGATCAGTACACAAATCCCACTTGGCTCACCAAATTTTGTTCTTCTAGGTTGAAGCGTTCGTCTACAGTAGCAGTTTTTATATTTAGGTTCATCTGTTCTCTCCTATATCGATAGATGAATTTGGAACTCTAAATCCAACATGGTTTGTAGTAGCTCTTTGAAACTTGAAAAAAATAAAGGAGTTCTCAGTTTTGTCTCTATGGTTTGTTTCCTCTTCAAGTAGCCCTAGGCACAGACTGTGGAAAAGCACTTTCATTGAGAGGGGTTGCCAAGCTTCTAGGAAATAACGAGTTTCCGAAAGACCAACAAATATTTTTTCAACCAAATTTGATGATTCTTGGTGGTAACGATCAGTACACAAATCCCACTTGGGTCACGAAATTTTGTACTTCTAGTTTGAAGCTTTCGTCTACAGTAGCAGTATTTATATTTAGGTTTCGCTCTGTTCTCTCCTATATAGATAGATGAATTTGGAACTCTAAATCCAACATGGTATGTAGTAGCTCTTTGAAACTTGACAAAATAAAGGAGTTCTCAGTTTTGTCTCTATGGTTTGTTTCCTCTTAATGTAGCCCTAGGCACAGACTGTGGAAAGCACTGGCATTGAGATGGGTTGTCAAGCTTCTAAGAAATAACGAGTTTCCGAAATACCAGCAAATATTTTTTCACCCAATCTAGTTGATACTTGGTGGTAATGATCAGTACAGAAATCCCACTTTGCTCACCAAATTTTGTTCTTCTATTTTGAAGCGTTCGTCTACCATAGCAGTTTTTATATTTAGGTTTCCCTCTGTTCTCTCCTATATAGATAGATGAATTTGGAACTCTAAATCCAACATGGATTGTAGTAGCTCTTTGAAACTTGACAAAATAAAGGAGTTCTCAGTTTTGTCTCTATGGTTTGTTTCCTCTTAAAGTAGCCCTAGGCACAGACTGTGGAAAGCACTTTCATTGAGATGGGTTGCCAAGCTTCTAAGAAATAACGAGTTTCCGAAATACCAGCAAATATTTTTTCACACAATCTAGTTGATACTTGGTGGTAATGATCAGTACACAAATCCCACTTGGCTCACCAAATTTTGCTCTTCTAGGTTGAAGAGTTCGTCTACAGTAGCAGTTTTTATATTTAGGTTTCTCTCTGTTCTCTCCTATATAGATAGATGAATTTGGAACTCTAAATCCAACATGGTTTGTAGTAGCTCTTTGAAACTTCACAAAATAAAGGAGTTCTCAGATTTGTCCCTATGGCTTGTTTCCTCTTCAAGTAGCCCTAGGCGCAGACTGTGGAAAAGCAATTTCATTGAGAGGGGTTCCCAAACTTCTAAGAAATAACGAGTTTCCGAAATACCAGCAAATATTTTTTCACCCAATCTTGATGATACTTGGAGCTAATGATCAGTACACAATTCCCACTTGGCTCACCAAATTTTGTTCTTCTAAGTTGAAGCGTTCGTCTACAGTAGCAGTTTTTATATTTAGGTTTCCCCCTGTTCTCTCCTATATAGAAAGATGAATTTGGAACTCTAAATCCAACATGGTTTGTAGTAGCTCTTTGAAACTTGACAAAATAAAGGAGTTCTCAGTTTTGTCGCTATGGTTTGTTACCTCTTCAAGTAGCCCTAGGCACAGACTGTGGAAAAGCACTTTAATTGAGAGGGGTTCCCAAGCTTCTAAGAAATAACGAGTTTCCGAAATACCAGCAAATATTTTTTCACCCAATCTTGATGATACTTGGTGGTAATGATCAGTACACAAATCCCACTTGGCTCAGCAAATTTTGTTCTTCTAGGTTGAAGCGTTCGTCTACAGTAGCAGTTTTTATATTTAGGTTTCACTCTGTTCTCTCATATATAGATAGATGAATTTGGAACTCTAAATCCAACATGGTTTGTAGTAGATCTTTGAAACTTGACAAAATAAAGGAGTTCTCAGTTTTATCTGTATGGTTTGTTTCCTCTTCAAGTAGCCCTAGGCACAGACTGTGGAAAAGCACTTTCATTGAGAGGGGTTGCCAAGCTTCTAAGAAATAACGAGTTTCCGAAATACCAGCAAATATTTTTTCACCCTAATTTGATGATTCTTGGTGGTAACGATCAGTACACAAATCCCACTTGGCTCACGAAATTTTGTACTTCTAGTTTGAAGCTTTCGTCTACAGTAGCAGTATTTATATTTAGGTTTCGCTCTGTTCTCTCCTATATAGATAGATGAATTTGGAACTCTAAATCCAACATGGTATGTAGTAGCTCTTTGAAACTTGACAAAATAAAGGAGTTCTCAGTTTTGTCTCTATGGTTTGTTTCCTCTTAATGTAGCCCTAGGCACAGACTGTGGAAAGCACTGGCATTGAGATGGGTTGTCAAGCTTCTAAGAAATAACGAGTTTCCGAAATACCAGCAAATATTTTTTCACCCAATCTAGTTGATACTTGGTGGTAATGATCAGTACAGAAATCCCACTTTGCTCACCAAATTTTGTTCTTCTATTTTGAAGCGTTCGTCTACCGTAGCAGTTTTTATATTTAGGTTTCCCTCTGTTCTCTCCTATATAGATAGATGAATTTGGAACTCTAAATCCAACATGGATTGTAGTAGCTCTTTGAAACTTGACAAAATAAAGGAGTTCTCAGTTTTGTCTCTATGGTTTGTTTCCTCTTAAAGTAGCCCTAGGCACAGACTGTGGAAAGCACTTTCATTGAGATGGGTTGCCAAGATTCTAAGAAATAACGAGTTTCCGAAATACCAGCAAATATTTTTTCACACAATCTAGTTGATACTTGGTGGTAATGATCAGTACACAAATCCCACTTGGCTCAACAAATTTTGCTCTTCTAGGTTGAAGCGTTCGTCTACAGTAGCAGTTTTTATATTTAGGTTTCTCTCTGTTCTCTCCTATATAGATAGATGAATTTGGAACTCTAAATCCAACATGGTTTGTAGTAGCTCTTTGAAACTTCACAAAATAAAGGAGTTTTCAGATTTGTCCCTATGGCTTGTTTCCTCTTCAAGTAGCCCTAGGCGCAGACTGTGGAAAAGCAATTTCATTGAGAGGGGTTCCCAAACTTCTAAGAAATAACGAGTTTCCGAAATAACAGCAAATATTTTTTCACCCAATCTTGATGATACTTGGAGCGAATGATCAGTACACAAATCCCACTTGGCTCACCAAATTTTGTTCTTCTAGGTTGAAGTGTTCGTCTACAGTAGCAGTTTTTATATTTAGGTTTCCCTCTGTTCTCTCCTATATAGAAAGATGAATTTGGAACTCTAAATCCAACATGGTTTGTAGTATCTCTTTGAAACTTTACAAAATAAAGGAGTTCTCAGTTTTGTCTCTATGGTTTGTTTCCTCTTCAAGTAGCCCTAGGCACAGACTGTGGAAAAGCACTTTCATTGAGAGGGGTTGCCAAGCTTCTAAGAAATAACGAGTTTCGAAATAACAGCAAATATTTTTTCACCCAAATTTGATGATTCTTGGTGGTAATGATCAGTACACAAATTCCACTTGACTCACCAAATTTTGTTCTTCTAGTTTGAAGCGTTCATCTACAGTAGCAGTTTTTATATTTAGGTTTCCCTCTTTTCTCTCCCATATAGATAGATGAATTTGGAACTCTAAATCCAACATGGTTTGTAGTAGCTCTTTGAAACTTGACAAAATAAAGGAGTTCTCAGTTTTTTCTCTATGGTTTGTTTCCTCTTCAAGTAGCCCTAGGCACAGACTGTGGAAAAGCACTTTCCTTGAGAGGTGTTGCCAAGCTTCTAAGAAATTACGAGTTTCCGAAATACCAGCAAATATTTTTTCACCCAATCTTGATGATACTTGGTGCTAATGATCAGTACACAATTCCCACTTGGCTCACCAAATTTTGTTCTTCTAAGTTGAAGCGTTCGTCTACAGTAGCAGTTTTTATATTTAGGTTTCCATCTGTTCTCTCCTATATAGAAAGATGAATTTGGAACTCTAAATCCAACATGGTTTGTAGTAGCTCTTTGAAACTTGACAAAATAAAGGAGTTCTCAGTTTTGTCGCTATGGTTTGTTACCTCTTCAAGTAGCCCTAGGCACAGACTGTGGAAAAGCACTTTAATTGAGAGGGGTTCCCAAGCTTCTAAGAAATAACGAGTTTCCGAAATACCAGCAAATATTTTTTCACCCAATCTTGATGATACTTGGTGGTAATGATCAGTACACAAATCCCACTTGGCTCACCAAATTTTGTTCTTCTAGGTTGAAGCGTTCGTCTACAGTAGCAGTTTTTATATTTAGGTTTCACTCTGTTCTCTCATATATAGATAGATGAATTTGGAACTCTAAATCCAACATGGTTTGTAGTAGATCTTTGAAACTTGACAAAATAAAGGAGTTCTCAGTTTTATCTGTATGGTTTGTTTCCTCTTCAAGTAGCCCTAGGCACAGACTGTGGAAAAGCACTTTCATTGAGAGGGGTTGCCAAGCTTCTAAGAAATAACGAGTTTCCGAAATACCAGCAAATATTTTTTCACCCTAATTTGATGATTCTTGGTGGTAACGATCAGTACACTAATCCCACTTGGCTCACGAAATTTTGTACTTCTAGATTGAAGCCTTCGTCTACACTAGCAGTTTTATATTTAGGTTTCCCCCTGTTCTCTCCTATATAGATAGATGAATTTGGAACTCTAAATCCAACATGGTATGTAGGAGCTCTTTGAAACTTGACAAAATAAAGGAGTTCTCAGTTTTGTCTCTATGGTTTGTTTCCTCTTAAAGTAGCCCTAGGCACAGACAGTGGAAAGTACTTGCATTGAGATGGATTGTAAAGCTTCTAAGAAATAACGAGTTTCGAAATAACAGCAAATATTTTTTCACCCAAATTTGATGATTCTTGGTGGTAATGATCAGTACACAAATCCCACTTGGCTCACGAAATTTTGTTCGTCTAGTTTGAAGCTTTCGTCTACAGTAGCAGTTTTTATATTTAGGTTTCCCTTTGTTCTCTCGTATTTAGATAGATGAATTTGGAAATCTAAAACCAACATGGTTTGTAGTAGCTCTTTGAAACTTGACAAAATAAAGGAGTTCTCAGTTTTGTCTCTATGGTTTGTTACCTCTTCAAGTAGCCCTAGGCACAGACTGTGGAAAGCACTTTCATTGAGAGGGGTTGCCAAGCTTCTAAGAAATAACGAGTTTCCGAAATACCAGCAAATATTTTTTCACCCAATCTTGATGATACTTGGAGCTAATGATCAGTACACAAATCCCACTTGGCTCACCAAATTTTGTTCTTCTAGGTTGAAGCGTTCGTCTACAGTAGCAGTTTTTATATTTAGGTTTCCCTCTGTTCTCTCCTATATAGAAAGATGAATTTGGAACTCTAAATCCAACATGGTTTGTAGTAGCTCTTTGAAACTTGACAAAATAAAGAGGTCTCAGATTTGTCTCTATGGTTTGTTTCCTCTTCAAGTAGCCGTAGGCACAGACTTTGGAAAAGCACTTTCATTGAGAGGGGTTGCCAAGCTTCTAAGAAATAACGAGTGTCCGAAATACCAGCAAATATTTTTTCACCCAATCTTGGTGATACTTGGTGGTAATGATCAGTACCCAAATTCCACTTGGCTCACCAAATTTTGTTCTTTTAGGTTGAAGCGTTCGTCTACAGTAGCAGTTTTTATATTTAGGTTTCCCTCGATTCTCTGATATATAGGTAGATGAATTTGGAACTCTAAATCCAACATGGTTTGTAGTAGCTCTTTGAAACTTGACAAAATAAAGGAGTTCTCAGTTTTGTCTCTATGGTTTGTTTCCTCTTAAAGTAGACCTAGGCACAGACTGTGGAAATCACTTTCATTGAGATGGGTTGCCAAGCTTCTAAGAAATAACGAGTTTCCGAAATACCAGCAAATATTTTTTCACCCAATCTTGATGATACTTGGTGGTAATGATAAGTACACAAATCCCACTGGGCTTACCAAATTTTGTTCTTCTAGGTTGAAGCGTTCGTCTACAGTAGCAGTTTTTATATTTAAGTTTCCCTCGGTTCTCTCCTACATAGATAGATGAATTTGGAACTCTGAATCCAACATGGTTTGTAGTAGCTCTTTGAAACTTGACAAATTAAGGAGTTCTCAGTTTTGTCTCTATGGTTTGTTTCCTCTTCAAGTAGCCCTAAGCACAGACTGTGGAAAAGCACTTCCATTGAGAGGGGTTTCCAAGCTTCTAAGAAATTACGAGTTTCCGAAATACCAGCAAATATTTTTTCACCCAATCTTGATGATACTTGGAGCTAATGATCAGTACACAAATCCCACTTGGCTCACCAAATTTTGTTCTTCTAGATTGAAGCGTTCGTCTACAGTAGCAGTTTTTATATTTAGGTTTCCCTCTGTTCTCTCCTATATAGAAAGATAAATTTGGAATTCTAAATCCAACATGGTTTGTAGTAGCTTTTTGAAACTTGACAAAATAAAGGAGTTCTCAGTTTTGTCTCTATGGTTTGTTTCCTCTTCAAGTAGCCCTAGGCACAGACTGTGGAAAAGCACTTTCATTGAGAGGGGATGCCAAGCTTCTCAGAAATAAAGAGTTTCGAAATAACAGCAAATATTTTTTCACCCAAATTTGATGATTCTTGGTGGTAATGATCAGTACACAAATCCCACTTGGCTCACGAAATTTTGTTCTTCTAGTTTGAAGCTTTCGTCTACAGTAGCAGTTTTTATATTTAGGTTTCCCTTTGTTCTCTCGTATTTAGATAGATGAATTTGGAAATCTAAATCCAACATGGTTTGTAGTAGCTCTTTGAAACTTGACAAAATAAAGGAGTTCTCAGTTTTCTCTCTATGGTTTGTTTCCTCTTCAAGTAGCCCTAGGCACAGACTGTGGAAAGCACTTTCATTGAGATGGGTTGCCAAGCTTCTAAGAAATAACGAGTTTCCGAAATACCAGCAAATATTTTTTCACCCAATCTTGATGATACTTGGTGGTAATGATCAGTACACAAATCCCACTTGGGTCACCAAATTTTGTTCTTCTAGGTTGAAGCGTTCGTCTACAGTAGCAGTTTTTATATTTAGGATTCCCTCGATTCTCTGATATAAAGATAGATGAATTTGGAACTCTAAATCCAACATGGTTTGTAGTACATTTTTGAAACTTGACAAAATTAAGGAATTCTCAGATTTGTCTCTATGGCTTGTTTCCTCTTCAAGTAGCCCTAGGCGCAGACTGTGGAAAAGCACTTTCATTGAGAGGGGTTGCCAAGCTTCTAAGAAATAACGAGTTTCCGAAATAACAGCAAATATTTTTTCACCCAATCTTGATGATACTTGGTGGTAATGATCAGTACACAAATCCCACTTGGCTTACCAAATTTTGTTCTTCTAAGTTGAAGCGTTCGTCTCCAGTAGGAGTTTTTATATTTAGGTTTCCCTCTGTTCTCTACTATATAGATAGATGAATTTGGAACTCTAAATCCAACATGGTTTGTAGTAGCTCTTTGAAACTTGACAAAATAATGGAGTTCTCAGATTTGTCTCTATGGTTTGCTTCCTCTTCACATAGCCCTAGCCACAGACTGTGGAAAATCATTTTCATTGAGAGGGGTTGCCAAGCTTCTAAGAAATAACGAGTTTCCGAAATACCAGCAAATATTTTTTCACAAAATCTTGATGATACTTGGTGGTAATGATCAGTACACAAATTCCACTTGGCTCACCAAATTTTGTTCTTCTAGGTTGACGCGTTCGTCTACAGTAGCAGTTTTTATATTTAGGTTTCCCTCGATTCTCTGATATATAGATAGATGAATTTGGAACTCTAAATCCAACATGGTTTGTAGTACATCTTTGAAACTTGACAAAATAAAGGAGTTCTCAGTTTTGTCTTTATGGTTTGTTTCCTCTTCAAGTAGCCCTAGGAACAGACTGTGGAAAGCACTTTCATTGAGAGCGGTTGCCAAGCTTCTACGAAATAACGAGTTTCCAAAATACCAGCAAATATTTTTTCACCCAATCTTGATGATAGTTGGAGATAATGATCAGTACACAAATCCCACTTGGCTCACCAAATTTTGTTCTTCTATTTTGAAGCGTTCGTCTACCGTAGCAGTTTTTATATTTAGGTTTCCCTTTGTTCTCTCGTATTTACATAGATGAATTTGAAACTCTAAATCCAACATGGTTTGTAGTAGCTCTTTGAAACTTGACAAAATAAAGGAGTTCTCAGTTTTGTCTCTATGGTTTGTTTCCTCTTCAAGTAGCCCTAGGCACAGACTGTGGAAAGCACTCTCATTGAGAGGGGTTGCCAAGCTTCTAAGAAATAATGAGTTTCCGAAATACCAGCAAATATTTTTTCACCCAATCTTGATGATACTTGGTGGTAATGATCACTACACAAATCCCACTTGGCTCACCAAATTGTGTTCTTCTAGGTTGAAGCGTTCGTCTACAGTAGCAGTTTTTATATTTAGGTTTCCCTCTGTTCTCTCCCATATAGATAGATGAATTTGGAACTCTAAATCCAACATGGTTTGTAGTAGCTCTTTGAAACTTGACAAAATAAAGGAGGTCTCAGTTTTGTCTCTATGGTTTGTTTCCTCTTAAAGTAGCCCTAGGCACAGACTGTGGAAAGCACTTTCATTGAGATGGGTTGCCAAGCTTCTAAGAAATAACGAGTTTCCGAAATACCAGCAAATATTTTTTCACACAATCTAGTTGATACTTGGTGGTAATGATCAGTACACAAATCCCACTTGGCTCACCAAATTTTGTTCTTCTAGGTTGAACCGATCGTCTACATTAGCAGTTTTTATATTTAGGTTTCTCTCTGTTCTCTCCTATATAGATAGATGAATTTGGAACTCTAAATCCAACATGGTTTGTAGTAGCTCTTTGAAACTTGACAAAATAAATCAGGTCTCAGATTTGTCTCTATGGTTTGTTTCCTCTTCAAGTAGCCGTAGGCACAGACTGTGGGAAAGCACTTTCATTGAGAGGGGTTGCCAAGCTTCTAAGAAATAACGAGTGTCCGAAATACCAGCAAATATTTTTTCACCCAATCTTGATGATACTTGGTGGTAATGATCAGTACACAGATTCCACTTGGCTCACCAAATTTTGTTCTTCTAGGTTGAAGCGTTCGTCTACAGTAGCAGTTTTTATATTTAGGTTTCCCTCGATTCTCTGATATATACATAGATGAATTTGGAACTCTAAATCCAACATGGTTTGTAGTACATCTTTGAAACTTGACAGAATAAAGGAGTTCTCAGTTTTGTCTCTATGGTTTGTTTCCTCTTCAAGTAGCCCTAGGCACAGACTGTGGAAAGCACTTTCATTGAGAGGGGTTGCCAAGCTTCTACGAAATAACGAGTTTCCGAAATACCAGCAAATATTTTTTCACCCAATCTTGATAATACTTGGTGGTAATGGTCAGTACACAAATCCCACTTGGCTCACCAAATTTTGTTCTTCTAGGTTGAAGCTTTCGTCTACAGTAGCAGTTTTTATATTTAGGTTTCCCTCTGTTCTCTCCTATATAGATAGATGAATTTGGAACTCTAAATCCAACATGGTTTGTAGTAGCTCTTTGAAACTTGACAAAATAAAGGAGTTCTCAGTTTTGTCTCTATGGTTTGTTTCCTCTTAAAGTAGACCTAGGCACAGACTGTGGAAATCACTTTCATTGAGATGGGTTGCCAAGCTTCTAAGAAATAACGAGTTTCCGAAATACCAGCAAATATTTTTTCACCCAATCTTGATGATACTTGGAGCTAATGATCAGTACACAAATCCCACTTGGCTCACCAAATTTTGTTCTTCTAGGTTGAAGTGTTCGTCTACAGTAGCAGTTTTTATATTTAGGTTTCCCTCTGTTCTCTCCTATATAGAAAGATGAATTTGGAACTCTAAATCCAACATGGTTTGTAGTAGCTCTTTGAAACTTGACAAAATAAAGGAGTTCTCAGTTTTGTCTCTATGGTTTGTTTCCTCTTCAAGTAGCCCTAGGCACAGACTGTGGAAAAGCACTTTCATTGAGAGGGGTTGCCAAGCTTCTAAGAAATAACGAGTTTCGAAATAACAGCAAATATTTTTTCACCCAAATTTGATGATTCTTGGTGGTAATTATCAGTACACAAATTCCACTTGACTCACCAAATTTTGTTCTTCTAGGTTGAAGCGTTCATCTACAGTAGCAGTTTTTATATTTAGGTTTCCCTCTGTTCTCTCCCATATAGATAGATGAATTTGGAACTCTAAATCCAACATGGTTTGTAGTAGCTCTTTGAAACTTGACAAAATAAAGGAGTTCTCAGTTTTGTCTCTATGGTTTGTTTCCTCTTCAAGTAGCCCTAGGCACAGACTGTGGAAAAGCACTTTCATTGAGAGGTGTTGCCAAGCTTCTAAGAAATTACGAGTTTCCGAAATACCAGCAAATATTTTTTCACCCAATCTTGATGATACTTGGTGCTAATGATCAGTACACAAATCCCACTTGGCTCACCAAATTTTGTTCTTCTAAGTTGAAGCGTTCGTCTACAGTAGCAGTTTTTATATTTAGGTTTCCCTCTGTTCTCTCCTATATAGATAGATGAATTTGGAACTCTAAATCCAACATGGTTTGTAGTAGCTCTTTGAAACTTGACAAAATAAAGGAGTTCTCAGTTTTGTCTCTATGGTTTGTTTCCTCTTAAAGTAGACCTAGGCACAGACTGTGGAAATCACTTTCATTGAGATGGGTTGCCAAGCTTCTAAGAAATAACGAGTTTCCGAAATACCAGCAAATATTTTTTCACCCAATCTTGATGATACTTGGTGGTAATGATCAGTACAGAAATCCCACATGGCTCACCAAATTTTGTTCTTCTAGGTTGAAGCGTTCGTCTACAGTAGCAGTTTTTATATTTAGGTTTCCCTCTGTTCTCTCCTATATAGATAGATGAATTTGGAACTCTAAATCCAACATGGTTTGTAGTCGCTGTTTGAAACTTGACAAAATAAAGGAGTTCTCAGTTTTGTCTCTATGGTTTGTTTCCTCTTAAAGTAGCCCTAGGCACAAACTGTGGAAAGCACTTTCATTGAGATGGTTTGCCAAGCTTCTAAGAAATAACGAGTTTCCGAAATACCAGCAAATATTTTTTCACCCAATCTTGATGATACTTGGTGGTAATGATCAGTACACAAATCCCACTTCTCTCACCAAATTTTGTTCTTCTAGGTTGAAGCGTTCGTCTACAGTAGCAGTTTTTATATTTAGGTTCATCTGTTCTCTCCTATATAGATAGATGAATTTGGAACTCTAAATCCAACAAGGTTTGTAGTAGCTCTTTGAAACTTGAAAAAAATAAAGGAGATCTCAGTTTTGTCCCTATGGTTTGTTTCCTCTTCAAGTAGCCCTAGGCACAGACTGTGGAAAAGCACTTTCATTGAGAGGGGTTGCCAAGCTTCTAGGAAATAACGAGTTTCCGAAAGACCAACAAATATTTTTTCAACCAAATTTAATGATTCTTGGTGGTAACGATCAGTACACAAATCCCACTTGGCTCACGAAATTTTGTACTTCTAGTTTGAAGCTTTCGTCTACAGTAGCAGTATTTATATTTAGGTTTCGCTCTGTTCTCTCTTATATAGATAGATGAATTTGGAACTCTAAATCCAACATGGTATGTAGTAGCTCTTTGAAACTTGACAAAATAAAGGAGTTCTCAGTTTTGTCTCTATGGTTTGTTTCCTCTTAATGTAGCCCTAGGCACAGACTGTGGAAAGCACTTGCATTGAGATGGGTTGTCAAGCTTCTAAGAAATAACGAGTTTCCGAAATACCAGCAAATATTTTTTCACCCAATCTAGTTGATACTTGGTGGTAATGATCAGTACAGAAATCCCACTTTGCTCACCAAATTTTGTTCTTCTATTTTGAAGCGTTCGTCTACCGTAGCAGTTTTTATATTTAGGCTTCCCTCTGTTCTCTCCTATATAGATAGATGAATTTGGAACTCTAAATCCAACATGGATTGTAGTAGCTCTTTGAAACTTGACAAAATAAAGGAGTTCTCAGTTTTGTCTCTATGGTTTGTTTCCTCTTAAAGTAGCCCTAGGCACAGACTGTGGAAAGCACTTTCATTGAGATGGGTTGCCAAGCTTCTAAGAAATAACGAGTTTCCGAAATACCAGCAAATATTTTTTCACACAATCTAGTTGATACTTGGTGGTAATGATCAGTACACAAATCCCACTTGGCTCACCAAATTTTGCACTTCTAGGTTGAAGCGTTCGTCTACAGTAGCAGTTTTTATATATAGGTTTCTCTCTGTTCTCTCCTATATAGATAGATGAATTTGGAACTCTAAATCCAACATGGTTTGTAGTAGCTCTTTGAAACTTCACAAAATAAAGGAGTTCTCAGATTTGTCCCTATGGCTTGTTTCCTCTTCAAGTAGCCCTAGGCGCAGACTGTGGAAAAGCAATTTCATTGAGAGGGGTTCCCAAGCTTCTAAGAAATAACGAGTTTTCGAAATACCAGCAAATATTTTTTCACCCAATCTTGATGATACTTGGAGCTAATGATCAGTACACAAATCCCACTTGGCTCACCAAATTTTGTTCTTCTAGGTTGAAGTGTTCGTCAACAGTAGCAGTTTTTATATTTAGGTTTCCCTCTGTTCTCTCCTATATAGAAAGATGAATTTGGAACTCTAAATCCAACATGGTTTGTAGTAGCTCTTTGAAACTTGACAAAATAAAGGAGTTCTCAGTTTTGTCTCTATGGTTTGTTTCCTCTTCAAGTAGCCCTAGGCACAGACTGTGGAAAACCACTTTCATTGAGAGGGGTTGCCAAGCTTCTAAGAAATAAAGAGTTTCGAAATAACAGCAAATATTTTTTCACCCAAATTTGATGATTCTTGGTGGTAATGATCAGTACACAAATCCCACTTGGCTCACGAAATTTTGTTCTTCTAGTTTGAAGCTTTCGTCTACAGTAGCAGTTTTTATATTTAGGTTTCAATTTGTTCTCTCGTATTTAGATAGATGAATTTGGAAATCTAAATCCAACATGGTTTGTAGTAGCTCTTTGAAACTTGACAAAATAAAGGAGTTCTCAGTTTTGTCTCTATAGTTTGTTTCCTCTTCAAGTAGCCCTAGGCACAGACTGTGGAAAGCACTTTCATTGAGAGGGGTTGCCAAGCTTCTAAGAAATAACGAGTTTCCGAAATACCAGCAAATATTTTTTCACCCAATCTTGATGATACTTGGTGGTAATGATCAGTACACAAATCCCACTTGGCTCACCAAATTTTGTTCTTCTAGGTTGAAGCGTTCGTCTACAGTAGCAATTTTTATATTTAGGTTTCCCTCGATTCTCTGATATATAGATAGATGAATTTGGAACTCTAAATCCAACATGGTTTGTAGTACATCTTTGAAACTTGACAAAATTAAGGAGTTCTCACATTTGTCTCTATGGCTTGTTTCCTCTTCAAGTAGTCCTAGGCGCAGACTGTGGAAAAGCACTTTCATTGAGAGGGGTTGCTAAGCTTCTAAGAAATAACGAGTTTCCGAAATAACAGCAAATATTTTTTCACCCAATCTTGATGATACTTGGTGGTAATGATCAGTACACAAATCCCACTTGGCTTACCAAATTATGTTCTTCTAAGTTGAAGCGTTCGTCTACAGTAGGAGTTTTTATATTTAGGTTTCCCTCTGTTCTCTACTATATAGATAGATGAATTTGGAACTCTAAATCCAACATGGTTTGTAGTAGCTCTTGAAACTTGACAAAATAATGGAGTTCTCAGATTTGTCTCTATGGTTTGCTTCCTCTTCACATAGCCCTAGCCACAGACTGTGGAAAATCATTTTCATTGAGAGGGGTTGCCAAGCTTCTAAGAAATAACGAGTTTCCGAAATACCAGCAAATATTTTTTCACCCAATCTTGATGATACTTGGTGGTAATGATCAGTACACAAATTCCACTTGGCTCACCAAATTTTGTTCTTCTAGGTTGAAGCGTTCGTCTACAGTAGCAGTTTTTATATTTAGGTTTCCCTCGATTCTCTGATATATAGATAGATGAATTTGGAACTCTAAATCCAACATGGTTTGTAGTACATCTTTGAAACTTGACAAAATAAAGGAGTTCTCAGTTTTGTCTCTATGGTTTGTTTCCTCTTCAAGTAGCCCTAGGCACAGACTGTGGAAAGCACTTTCATTGAGAGGGGTTGCCAAGCTTCTACGAAATAACGAGTTTCCGAAATACCAGCAAATATTTTTTCACCCAATCTTGATAATACTTGGTGGTAATGATCAGTACACAAATCCCACATGGCTCACCAAATTTTGTTCTTCTAGGTTGAAGCTTTCGTCTACAGTAGCAGTTTTTATATTTAGGTTTCACTCTGTTCTCTCCTATATAGATAGATGAATTTGGAACTCTAAATCCAACATGGTTTGTAGTAGCTCTTTGAAACTTGACAAAATAAAGGAGTTCTCAGTTTTGTCTCTATGGTTTGTTTCCTCTTCAAGTAGCCCTAGGCACAGACTGTGGAAAACCACTTTCATTGAGAGGGGTTGCCAAGCTTCTAAGAAATAAAGAGTTTCGAAATAACAGCAAATATTTTTTCACCCAAATTTGATGATTCTTGGTGGTAATGATCAGTACACAAATCCCACTTGGCTCACGAAATTTTGTTCTTCTAGTTTGAAGCTTTCGTCTACAGTAGCAGTTTTTATATTTAGGTTTCAATTTGTTCTCTCGTATTTAGATAGATGAATTTGGAAATCTAAATCCAACATGGTTTGTAGTAGCTCTTTGAAACTTGACAAAATAAAGGAGTTCTCAGTTTTGTCTCTATAGTTTGTTTCCTCTTCAAGTAGCCCTAGGCACAGACTGTGGAAAGCACTTTCATTGAGAGGGGTTGCCAAGCTTCTAAGAAATAACGAGTTTCCGAAATACCAGCAAATATTTTTTCACCCAATCTTGATGATACTTGGTGGTAATGATCAGTACACAAATCCCACTTGGCTCACCAAATTTTGTTCTTCTAGGTTGAAGCGTTCGTCTACAGTAGCAATTTTTATATTTAGGTTTCCCTCGATTCTCTGATATATAGATAGATGAATTTGGAACTCTAAATCCAACATGGTTTGTAGTACATCTTTGAAACTTGACAAAATTAAGGAGTTCTCAGATTTGTCTCTATGGCTTGTTTCCTCTTCAAGTAGTCCTAGGCGCAGACTGTGGAAAAAGCACTTTCATTGAGAGGGGTTGCCAAGCTTCTAAGAAATAACGAGTTTCCGAAATAACAGCAAATATTTTTTCACCCAATCTTGATGATACTTGGTGGTAATGATCAGTACACAAATCCCACTTGGCTTACCAAATTATGTTCTTCTAAGTTGAAGCGTTCGTCTACAGTAGGAGTTTTTATATTTAGGTTTCCCTCTGTTCTCTACTATATAGATAGATGAATTTGGAACTCTAAATCCAACATGGTTTGTAGTAGCTCTTTGAAACTTGACAAAATAATGGAGTTCTCAGATTTGTCTCTATGGTTTGCTTCTTCTTCACATAGCCCTAGCCACAGACTGTGGAAAATCATTTTCATTGAGAGGGGTTGCCAAGCTTCTAAGAAATAACGAGTTTCCGAAATACCAGCAAATATTTTTTCACCCAATCTTGATGATACTTGGTGGTAATGATCAGTACACAAATTCCACTTGGCTCACCAAATTTTGTTCTTCTAGGTTGAAGCGTTCGTCTACAGTAGCAGTTTTTATATTTAGGTTTCCCTCGATTCTCTGATATATAGATAGATGAATTTGGAACTCTAAATCCAACATGGTTTGTAGTACATCTTTGAAACTTGACAAAATAAAGGAGTTCTCAGTTTTGTCTCTATGGTTTGTTTCCTCTTCAAGTAGCCCTAGGCACAGACTGTGGAAAGCACTTTCATTGAGAGGGGTTGCCAAGCTTCTACGAAATAACGAGTTTCCGAAATACCAGCAAATATTTTTTCACCCAATCTTGATAATACTTGGTGGTAATGATCAGTACACAAATCCCACATGGCTCACCAAATTTTGTTCTTCTAGGTTGAAGCTTTCGTCTACAGTAGCAGTTTTTATATTTAGGTTTCACTCTGTTCTCTCCTATATAGATAGATGAATTTGGAACTCTAAATCCAACATGGTTTGTAGTAGCTCTTTGAAACTTGACAAAATAAAGGAGTTCTCAGTTTTGTCTCTATGGTTTGTTTCCTCTTAAATAGACCTAGGCACAGACTGTGGAAATCACTTTCATTGAGATGGGTTGCCAAGCTTCTAAGAAATAACGAGTTTCCGAAATACCAGCAAATATTTTTTCACCCAATCTTGATGATACTTGGTGGTAATGATCAGTACACAAATCCCACTTGGCTTACCAAATTTTGTTCTTCTAGGTTGAAGCGTTCGTCTACAGTAGCAGTTTTTATATTTAAGTTTCCCTCGGTTCTCTCCTATATAGATAGATGAATTTGGAACTCTAAATCCATCATGGTTTGTAGTAGCTCTTTGAAACTTGACAAAATAAAGGAGTTCTCAGTTTTGGCTCTATGGTTTGTTTCCTCTTCAAGTAGCCCTAGTTACAGACTGTGGAAAACACTTTCATTGAGAGGGGTTGCCAAGCTTCTAAGAAATTACGAGTTTCCGAAATACCAGCAAATATTTTTTCACCCAATCTTGATGATAGTTGGAGATAATGATCAGTACACAAATCCCACTTGGCTCACCAAATTTTGTTCTTCTAGGTTGAAGCGTTCGTCTACAGTAGCAGTTTTTATATTTAGGTTTCCCTCTGTTCTCTTCTATATAGAAAGATGAATTTGGAACTCTAAATCCAACATGGTTTGTAGTAGCTCTTTGAAACTTGAGAAAAAAAAGGAGTTCTCAGTTTTGTCTCTATGGTTTGTTTCCTCTTCAAGTAGCCCTAGGCACAGACTGTGGAAATGCACTTTCATTGAGAGGGGTTGCCAAGCTTCTAAGAAATAGTGAGATTCGAAATAACAGCAAATATTTTTTCATCCAAATTTGATGATTCTTGGTGGTAATGATCAGTACACAAATCCCACTTGTCTCACGAAATTTTGTTCTTCTAGTTTGAAGCTTTCGTCTACAGTAGCAGTTTTTATATTTAGGTTTCCCTTTGTTCTCTCGTATTTAGATAGATGAATTTGGAAATCTAAATCCAACATGGTTTGTAGTAGCTCTTTGAAACTTGACAAAATAAAGGAGTTCTCAGTTTTGTCTCTATGGTTTGTTTCCTCTTCAAGTAGCCCTAGGCACAGACTGTGGAAAGCTCTTTCATTGAGAGGGGTTGCCAAGCTTCTAAGAAATAACGAGTTTCCGAAATACCAGCAAATATTTTTTCACCCAATCTTGATGATACTTGGTGGTAATGATCAGTACACAAATCCCACTTGGCTCACCAAATTTTGTTCTTCTAGGTTGAAGCGTTCGTCTACAGTAGCAGTTTTTATATTTAGGTTTCCCTCTGTTCTCTCCCATATAAATAGATGAATTTGGAACTCTAAATCCAACATGGTTTGTAGTAACTCTATGAAACGTGACAAAATAAAGGAGTTCTCAGTTTTGTCTCTATGGTTTGTTTCCTCTTAAAGTAGCCCTAGGCACAGACTGTGGAAAAGCACTTTCATTGAGAGGGGTTGCCAAGCTTCTAAGAAGTAACGAGTTTCCGAAATACCAGCAAATATTTTTTCTCCCAATCTAGTTGATACTTATTGGTAATGATCAGTACACAAATCCCACTTGGCTCACCAAATTTTGTTCTTCTAGG
Source organism: Callospermophilus lateralis (assembly GCF_048772815.1). Classification (NCBI taxonomy): domain Eukaryota; kingdom Metazoa; phylum Chordata; class Mammalia; order Rodentia; family Sciuridae; genus Callospermophilus; species Callospermophilus lateralis. The sequence continues at coordinate 28,632 of NW_027515683.1, forward strand.
TTGAAGCGTTCCTCTACAGTAGCAGTTTTTATATTTAGGTTTCCCTCGATTCTCTGATATACAGATAGATGAATTTGGAACTCTAAATCCAACATGGTTTGTAGTAGCTCTTTGAAACTTGACAAAATAAAGGAGTTCTCAGTTTTGGCTCTATGGCTTGTTTCCTCTTCAAGTAGCCCTAGGCACAGACTGTGGAAAAGCACTTTCATTGAGAGGGGTTGCCAAGCTTCTAAGAAATTACGAGTTTCCGAAATACCAGCAAATATTTTTTCACCCAATCGTGATGATACTTGGAGCTAATGATCAGTACACAAATCCCACTTGGCTCACCAAATTTTGTTCTTCTAGGTTGAAGCATTCGTCTACAGTAGCAGTTTTTATATTTAGGTTTCCCTCTGTTCTCTCCTATATAGATAGATGAATTTGAAACTCTAAATCCAACATGGTTTGTAGTAGCTATTTGGTAATTGACAAAATAAAGGAGGTCTCATATTTGTCTCTATGGTTGGTTTCCTCTTCAAGTAGCCCTAGGCACAGACTGTGGAAAAGCACTTTCATTGAGAGGGGTTGCCAAGCTTCTAAGAAGTAACGAGTTTCCGAAATACCAGCAAATATTTTTTCACCCAATCTTGATGATACTTGGTGGTAATGATCAGTACACAAATCCCACTTGTCTTACCAAATTTAGTTCTTCTAGGTTGAAGCGTTCGTCTACAGTAGCAGTTTTTATATTTAGGTTTCCCTCTGTTCTCTCCTATACAGATAGATGAATTTGGAACTCTAAATCCAACATGGTTTGTAGTAGCTCTTTGAAACTTGACAAAATAAAGGAGTTCTCAGTTTTGTCTCTATGGTTTGTTTCCTCTTCAAGTAACCCTAGGCACAGACTGTGGAAAAGCACTTTAATTGAGAGGGATTGCCAAGCTTCTAAGACACAACGAGTTTCCGAAATCCAGCAAATATTTTTTCACATAAATTTGATGATTCTTGGTGGTAACGATCAGTACACAAATCCCACTTGGCTCACGAAATTTTGTACTTCTAGTTTGAAGCTTTCGTCTACAGTAGCAGTTTTTATATTTAGGTTTATATCTGTTCTCTCCTATATAGATAGATGAATTTGGAACTCTAAATCCAACATGGTATGTAGAAGCTCTTTGAAACTTGACAAAATAAAGGAGTTCTCAGTTTTGTCTCTATGGTTTGTTTCCTCTTAAAGTAGCCCTAGGCACAGACTGTGGAAAGCACATGCATTGAGATGGGTTGCCAAGCTTCTAAGAAATAACGAGTTTCCGAAATACCAGCAAATATTTTTTCACCCAATCTAGTTGATACTTTGTGGTAATGATCAGTACACAAATTCCACTTGGCTCACCAAATTTTGTTCTTCTAGTTTGAAGCGTTCGTCTACAGTAGCAGTTTTTACATTTAGGTTTCCCTCGATTCTCTGATATATAGATAGATGAATTTGGAACTCTAAATCCAACATGGTTTGTAGTACATCTTTGAAACTTGACAAAATAAAGGAGTTCTCAGTTTTGTCTCTATGGTTTGTTTCCTCTTAAAGTAGACATAGGCACAGACTGTGGAAATCACTTTAATTGAGATGGGTTGCCAAACTTCTAAGAAATAACGAGTTTCCAAAATACCAGCAAATATTTTTTCACACAATCTTGTTGATACTTGGTGGTAATGATCAGTACTCAAATCCCACTTGTCTCACCATATTTTGTTCTTCTAGGTGGAAGCGTTCGTCTATAGTAGCAGTTTTTATATTTAGGTTTCTCTCTGTTCTCTCCTATATAGATAGATGAATTTGGAACTCTAAATCCAACATGGTTTGTAGTAGCTATTTGAAACTTGACAAAATAAAGGAGTTCTCAGATTTGTCTCTATGGTTTGTTTTCTCTTCAAGTAGCCCTAGGCACAGACTGTGGAAAAGCACTTTCATTGAGAGGGGTTGCCAAGCTTCTAAGAAATAACGAGTTTCCGAAATACCAGCAAATATTTTTTCACCCAATCTTGATAATACTTGGTGGTAATGATCAGTACACCAATCCCACTTGGCTCACCAAATTTTGTTCTTCTAGGTTGAAGCGTTCGTCTACAGTAGCAGTTTTTATATTTAGGTTTCCCTCTGTTCTCTCCTATATAGATAGATGAATTTGGAACGCTAAATCCAACATGGTTTGTAGTAGCTCTTTGAAACTTGACAAAATAAAGGAGTTCTCAGATTTGTCTCTATGGTTTGTTTCCTCTTCAAGTAGCCCTAGGCACAGACTGTGGAAAAGCACTTTCATTGAGAGGTGTAGCAAAGCTTCTAAGAAATAACGAGTTTCCGAAATACCAGCAAATATTTTTTCAACCAATCTTGATGATACTTGGTGGTAATGATCAGTACACAAATCCCACTTGGCTCACCAAATTTTGTTCTTCTAGTTTGAAGCGTTCGTCTACAGTAGCAGTTTTTATATTTAGGTTTCCCTCTGTTCTCTCCTAAATAGATAGATGAATTTGGAACTCTAAATACAACATGGTTTGTAGTAGCTCTTTGAAACTTGACAAAATAAAGGAGTTCTCAGATTTGTCTCTATGGTTTGTTTCCTCTTCAAAAGCCCTAGGCACAGACTGTGGAAAAGCACTTTCATTGAGAGGGGTTGCCAAGCTTATAAGAAAAAATGAGTTTCCGAAATGCCAGCAAATATTTTTTCACCCAATCTTGATGATATTTGGTGGTAATGATCATTACACAAATTTCACTTGGCTTACCAAATTTTGTTCTTCTAGGTTGAAGCGTTCGTCTACAGTAGCAGTTTTTATATTTAGGTTTCCCTCTGTTCTCTCCTATATTGATAGATGAATTTGGAACTCTAAATCCAACATGCTTTGTAGTAGCTCCTTGAAACTTGACAAAATAATGGAGTTCTCAGTTTTGTCTCTATAGTTTGTTTCCTCTTCAAGTAGCCCTTGGCACAGACTGTGGAAAAGCACTTTCATTGAGAGGGGTTGCCAAGCTTCTAAGAAATAACGAGTTTCCGAAATACCAGCAAATATTTTTTCACCCAAATTTGATGATTCTTGGTGGTAACGATCAGTACACAAATCCCACTTGGCTCACGAAATTTTGTATTTCTAGTTTGAAGATTTCGTCTACAGTAGCAGTTTTTATATTTAGGTTTCCATCTGTTCTCTCCTATATAGATAGATGAATTTGGAACTCTAAATCCAACATGGTATGTAGAAGCTCTTTGAAACTTGACAAAATAAAGGAGTTCTCAGTTTTGTCTCTATGGTTTGTTTCCTCTTAAAGTAGCCCTAGGCACAGACTGTGGAAAGCACTTGCATTGAGATGGGTTGCCAAGCTTCTAAGAAATAACGAGTTTCCGAAATACCAGCAAATATTTTTTCACCCAATCTAGTTGATACTTTGTGGTAATGATCAGTACACAAATCCCACGTTGCTCACCAAATTTTGTTCTTCTATTTTGAAGCGTTCATCTACCGTAGCAGTTTTTATATTTAGGTTTCTCTCTGTTCTCTCCTATATAGATAGATGAATTTGGAACTCTAAATCCAACATGGTTTGTAGTAGCTCTTTGAAACTTGACAAAATAAAGGAGTTCTCAGATTTGTCTCTATGGTTTGTTTCCTCTTCAAGTAGCCCTAGGCACAGACTGTGGAAAAGCACTTTCATTGAGAGGGTTGCCAAGCTTATAAGAAAAAATGAGTTTCCGAAATACCAGCAAATATTTTTTCACCCAATCTTGATGATACTTTGTGGTAATGATCAGTACACAAATCCAACTTGGCTTACCAAATTTTGTTCTTCTAGGTTGAAGCGTTCGTCTACAGTATCATTTTTCATATTTAGGTTTCCCTCTGTTCTCTCCTATATTGAAAGATGAATTTGGAACTCTAAATCCAACATGCTTTGTAGTAGCTCCTTGAAACTTGACAAAATAAAGGTGTACTCAGTTTTGTCTCTATGGTTTGTTTAGTCTTCAAGTAGCCCTAGGCACAGACTGTGGAAAAGCACTTTCATTGAGAGGGGTTGCCAAGCTTCTAAGAAATTACGAGTTTCCGAAATACCATCAAATATTTTTTCACCCAATCTTGATGATACTTGGTGGTAATGATCAGTACACAAATCCCACTTGGCTCACCAAATTTTGTTCTTCTAGGTTGAAGCGTTCGTCTACAGTAGCAGTTTTTATATTTAGGTTTCCCTCTGTTCTCTCCTATACAGATAGATGAATTTGGAACTCTAAATCCAACATGGTTTGTAGTAGCTCTTTGAAACTTGACAAAATAAAGGAGTTCTCAGATTTGTCTCTATGGTTTGTTTCCTCTTCAAAAGCCCTAGGCACAGACTGTGGAAAAGCACTTTCATTGAGAGGGGTTGCCAAGCTTATAAGAAAAAATGAGTTTCCGAAATGCCAGCAAATATTTTTTCACCCAATCTTGATGATATTTGGTGGTAATGATCATTACACAAATTTCACTTGGCTTACCAAATTTTGTTCTTCTGGATTGAAGCATTCGTCTACAGTAGCAGTTTTTATATTTAGGTTTCCCTCTGTTCTCTCCTATATAGATAGATGAATTTGGAACTCTAAATCCAACATGGTTTGTAGTAGCTCTTTGAAACTTGACAAAATCAAGGAGTTCTCAGTTTTGTCTCTATGGTTTGTTTCCTCTTAAAGTAGCCCTAGGCACAGACTGTGGAAAGCACTTTCATTGAGATGGGTTGCCAAGCTTCTAAGAAATAACGAGTTTCCGAAATACCAGCAAATATTTTTTCACACAATCTAGTTGATACTTGGTGGTAATGATCAGTACACAAATCCCACTTGGCTCACCAAATTTTGTTCTTCTAGGTTGAAGCATTCGTCTACAGTAGCAGTTTTTATATTTAGGTTCCTCTCTGTTCTCTCCTATATAGATAGATGAATTTAGAACTCTAAATCCAACATGGTTTGTAGTAGCTCTTTGAAACTTGACAAAATAAAGGAGTTCTCAGATTAGTCTCTATGGTTTGTTTCCTCTTCAAGTAGCCCTAGGCACAGACTGTGGAAAGCACTTTCATTGAGATGGGTTGCCAAGCTTCTAAGAAATAACGAGTTTCCGAAATACCAGCAAATATTTTTTCACACAATCTAGTTGATACTTGGTGGTAATGATCAGTACACAAATCCCACTTGGCTTACCAAATTTTGTTCTTCTAGTTTGAAGCTTTCGTCTACAGTAGCAGTTTTTATATTTAGGTTTCCATCTGTTCTCTCCTATATAGATAGATGAATTTGGAACTCTAAATCCAACATGGTATGTAGAAGCTCTTTGAAACTTGACAAAATAAAGGAGTTCTCAGTTTTGTCTCTATGGTTTGTTTCCTCTTAAAGTAGCCCTAGGCACAGACTGTGGAAAGCACTTGCATTGAGAAGGGTTGCCAAGCTTCTAAGAAATAACGAGTTTCCGAAATACCAGCAAATATTTTTTCACCCAATCTAGTTGATACTTTGTTGTAATGATCAGTACACAAATCCCACGTTGCTCACCAAATTTTGTTCTTCTATTTTGAAGCGTTCATCTACCGTAGCAGTTTTTATATTTAGGTTTCTCTCTGTTCTCTCCTATATAGATAGATGAATTTGGAACTCTAAATCCAACATGGTTTGTAGTAGCTCTTTGAAACTTGACAAAATAAAGGAGTTCTCAGATTTTTCTCTATGGTTTGTTTCCTCTTCAAGTAGCCCTAGGCACAGACTGTGGAAAAGCACTTTCATTGAGAGGGGTTGCCAAGCTTATAAGAAAAAATGAGTTTCCGAAATACCAGCAAATATTTTTTCACCCAATCTTGATGATACTTGGTGGTAATGATCAGTACACAAATCCAACTTGGCTTACCAAATTTTGTTCTTCTAGGTTGAAGCGTTCGTCTACAGTAGCATTTTTCATATTTAGGTTTCCCTCTGTTCTCTCCTATATTGAAAGATGAATTTGGAACTCTAAATCCAACATGCTTTGTAGTAGCTCCTTGAAACTTGACAAAATAAAGGCGTTCTCAGTTTTGTCTCTATGGTTTGTTTCCTCTTCAAGTAGCCCTAGGCACAGACTGTGGAAAAGCACTTTCATTGAGAGGGGTTGCCAAGCTTCTAAGAAATTACGAGTTTCCGAAATACCAGCAAATATTTTTTCACCCAAATTTGATGATTCTTTTTGGTAATGATCAGTACACAAATCCCACTTGGCTCACCAAATTTTGTTCTTCTACGTTGAAGCGTTCGTCTACAGTAGCAGTTTTTATATTTAGGTTTCCCTCTGTTCTCTCCTATATAGATAGATGAATTTGGAACTCTAAATCCAACATGGTTTGTAGTAGCTCTTTGAAACTTGACAAAATAAAGGAGTTCTCAGTTTTGTCTCTATGGTTTGTTTCCTCTTAAAGTAGCCCTAGGCACAGACTGTGGAAAGCACTTTCATTGAGATGGGTTGCCAAGCTTCTAAGAAATAACGAGTTTCCGAAATACCAGCAAATATTTTTTCACACAATCTAGTTGATACTTGGTGGTAATGATCAGTACAGAAATACCACTTGGCTCACCAAATTTTGTTCTTCTAGGTTGAAGCATTCGTCTACAGTAGCAGTTTTTATATTTAGGTTCCTCTCTGTTCTCTCCTATATAGATAGATGAATTTGGAACACTAAATCCAACATGGTTTGTAGTAGCTCTTTGAAACTTGACAAAATAAAGGAGTTCTCAGATTAGTCTCTATGGTTTTTTTCCTCTTCAAGTAGCTCTAGGCACAGACTGTGGAAAGCACTTTCATTGAGATGGGTTGCCAAGCTTCTAAGAAATAACGAGTTTCCGAAATACCAGCAAATATTTTTTCACACAATCTAGTTGATACTTGGTGGTAATGATCAGTACACAAATCCCACTTGGCTCACCAAATTTTGTTCTTCTAGGTTGAAGCGTTCGTCTACAGTAGCAGTTTTTATATTTAGGTTCCTCTCTGTTCTCTCCTATATAGATAGATGAATTTGGAACTCTAAATCCAACATGGTTTGTAGTAGCTCTTTGAAACTTGACAAAATAAAGGAGTTCTCAGTTTTGACTCTATTGTTTGTTTCCTCTTCAAGTAGCCTTAGGCACAGACTGTGGAAAAGCACTTTCATTGAGAGGGGTTGCCAAGATTCTAAGAAATAACGAGTTTCCGAAATAACAGCAAATATTTTTTCACCCAATCTTGATGATACTTGGTGGTAATGATCAGTACCCAAATCCCACTTGGCTCACCAAATTTTGTTCTTCTACGATGAAGCATTCGTCTACAGTAGCAGTTTTTATATTTCGTTCCCCTCTGTTCTCTCCTATATAGATAGATGAATTTGGAACTCTAAATCCAGCATGGTTTGTAGTAGCTCTTTGAAACTTGACAAAATAAAGAAATTCCCTGTTTTGTCTCTATGGTTTGTTTCCTCTTCAAGTAGCCCTAGGCACACACTGTGGAAAAGCACTTTCATTGAGTTGGGATGCCAAGCTTCTAAGAAATAACGAGTTTCCGAAATACCAGCAAATATTTTTTCTCCCAATCTTGATGCTACTAGGTGGTAATGATCAGTACACAAATCCCACTTGGCTTACCAAATTTTGTTCATCTAGGTTGAAGCGTTCGTCTACAGTATCAGTTTTTATATTTAGGTTTCCCTCTGTTCTCTCCTATATAGATAGATGAATTTGGAACTCTAAATTCAACATGCATGTAGTAGCTCCTTGAAACTTGACAAAATAAAGGAGTTCTCAGTTTTGTCTGTATGGTTTGGTTCCTCTTCAAGTAGCCCTAGGCACAGACTGTGGAAAAGCACTTTCACTGAGAGGGTTTGCCAAGCTTCTAAGAAATATCGAGTTTCCGAAATTCCAGCAAATATTTTTTCAATTAAACTTGATGATACTTAGTGGTAATGATCAGTACAAAAATCCCACTTGGCTCACCAAATTTTGTCCTTCTAGGTTGAAGCGTTCGTCTACAGTAGCAGTTTTTATATTTAGGTTTCCCTCTGTTCTCTCATATATAGATAGATGAATTTGGAACTCTAAATCCAACATGGTTTGGAGTAGCTCTTTGAAACTTGACAAAATAAAGGAGTTCTCAGTTTTGTCTCTATGGTGTGTTTCCTGTTCATGTAGCCCTAGGCACAGACTGTGGAAAAGCACTTTCACTGAGAGGGTTTGCCAAGCTTCTAAGAAAATACGAGTTTCCGAAACACCAGCAAATATTTTTTCACCCAATCTTGATGATACTTGGTGCTAATGATCAGTACCCAAATCCCACTTGGCTCACCAAATTTTGTTCTTCTAGGATGAAGCATTCGTCTAGAGTAGCAGTTTTTATATTTCGATCCCCTCTGTTCTCTCCTATATAGATAGAAATATTTGGAAATCTAAATCCAGCATGGTTTGTAGTAGCTCTTTGAAACTTGACAAAATAAAGAACTTCCCTGTTTTGTCACTATGGTTTGTTTCCTCTTCAAGTAGCCCTAGGAACTGACTGTGGAAAAGCACTTTCATTGAGATAGGTTGCCAAGCTTCTAAGAAATATCGAGTTTCCGAAATACCAGCAAATATTTTTTCACCCAAACTTGATGATACTTGGTGGTAATGATCAGTACACACATCACACTTGGCTCACCAAATTTTGTTCTTCTAGGATGAAGCATTCGCCTACAGTAGCAGTTTTTATATTTTGATTTCCCTCTGTTCCCTCCTATATAGATAGATGAATTTGGAACCCTAAATCCAGCATGGTATGTAGTAGCTCTTTGAAACTTCACAAAATAAAGGAGTTCTCAGATTTGTCTCTATGGTTTGTTTCCTCTTCAAGTAGCCCTAGGCACAGAGTGTGGAAAAGCACTTTCATTGAGAGGGTTTGCCAAGCTTCTAAGAAATTACGAGTTTCCGAAATACCAGCAAATATTTTTTCACCCAATCTTGATGATACATGGTGGTAATGATCAGTACACAAATCCCACTTGGCTCACCAAATTTTGTTCTTCTAGGATGAAGCATTCGTCTATAGTAGCAGTTTTTATATTTCGTTCCCCTTTGTTCTCTCCTATATAGATAGATGAATTTGGAACTCTATATCCAGCATGGTTTGTAGTAGCTCTTTGAAACTTGACAAAATAAAGAACTTCCCTGTTTTGTCTCTATGGTTTGTTTCCTCTTCAAGTAGCCCTAGGAACTGACTGTGGAAAACCACTTTCATTGAGATGGGTTGCCAAGCTTCTAAGAAATAACAAGTTTCCGAAATACCAGCAAATATTTTTTCACCAAATCTTCATGGTACTTGGTGGTAATGATCAGTACACAAATCCCACTTGGCTCACCAAATTTTGTTCTTCTCCGTTGAAGCGTTCGTCGACAGTAGCAGTTTTTATATTTAGGGTTCACTCCGTTCTCTCATATATAGATAGATGAATTTGGAACTCTAAATCCAACATGGTTTGTAGTAGCTCTTTGAAACTTGACAAAATAAAGGTGTTCTCAGTTTTGTCTCTATGGTTTGTTTCCTCTTCAAGTAGCCCTAGGCACACACTGTGGAAAAGCACTTTCATTGAGAGGGGTTGCCAAGATTCTAAGAAATTACGAGTTTCCGAAATACCAGCAAATATTTTTTCACCCAATCATGATGGTACTTGGTGGTAATGATCAGTACACAAATCCCACTTGGCTCACCAAATTTTGTTTTTCTAGGTTGAAGTGTTCGTCTACAGTAGCAGTTTTTTAAATTTAGGTTTCCCTCTGTTCTCTCCTATATAGATAGATAAATTTGAAACTCTAAATCCAACATGGTTTGTAGTAGCTCTTTGAAACTTGACAAAATAAAGGACTTCTCAGTTTTGTCTCTATGGTTTGTTTACTCTTCAAGTAGCCCTAGTCATAGACGGTGGAAAGCACTTTCATTGAGATGGGTTGCCAAGCTTCTAAGAAAGAACGAGTTTCCGAAATACCAGCAAACATTTTTTCACCCAAACTTGATGATACTTGTTGCTAATGATCGGTACACAAATCCCACTTGGCTCACCAAATTTTGTTCTTCTAGGTTGAAGCGTTCGTCTACAGTAGCAGTTTTTATATTTAGGTTTCCCTCTGTTCTCTCCTATATAGATAGATGAATTTGGAACTCTAAATCCAACATGCTTTGTAGTAGCTCCTTGAAACTTGACAAAATAAAGGAGTTCTCAGTTTTGTCTCCATGGTTTGGTTCCTCTTCAAGAAGCCCTAGGCACAGACTGTGGAAAAGCACTTTCACTGAGGGGGTTTGCCAGGCTTCTAAGAAATATCGAGTTTCCGAAATACCAGCAAATATTTTTTCAATTAAACTTGATGATACTTAGTGGTAATGATCAGTACAAAAATCCCACTTGGCTCACCAAATTTTGTTCTTCTAGGTTGAAGCATTCGTCTTCAGTAGCAGTTTTTATATTTAGGTTTCCCTCTGTTCTCTCCTATATAGATAGATGAATTTGGAACTCTAAATCCAACATGGTTTGTAGTAGCTATTTGAAACTTGACAAAATAAAGAGTTCTCAGATTTGTCCCTATGGTTTGTTTCCTCTTCAAGTAGCCCTAGGCACAGACTGTGGAAAAGCACTTTCATTGAGAGGGGTTGCCAAGCTTCTAAGAAATAACGAGTTTCCGAAATACCATCAAATATTTTTTCACCCAATCTTGATGATACTTGGTGGTAATGATCAGTACACAAATCCCACTTGGCTTAGCAAATTTTGTTCTTCTAGGTTGAAGCGTTCGTCTACAGTAGCAGTTTTTATATTTAGGTTTCCCTCTGTTCTCTCATATATAGATAGATGAATTTGGAACACTAAATCCAACATGGTTTGGAGTAGCTCTTTGAAACTTGACAAAATAAAGGAGTTCTCAGTTTTGTCTCTATGGATTGTTTCCTCTTCTATTAGCCCTAGGCACAGACTGTGGAAAGCAATTTCATTGAGAATGGTTGCCAAGCTTCTACGAAATAACGAGTTTCCGAAATACCAGCAAATATTTTTTCACCCAATCTTGATAATACTTGGTGGTAATGTTCAATACACAAATCCCACTTGGCTCACCAAATTTTGTTCTTCTAGGTTGAAGCGTTCGTCGACAGTAGCAGTTTTTATATTTAGGTTTCACTCTGTTTTCTCATATATAGATAGAAGAATCTGGAACTCTAAATCCAACATGGTTTGTAGTAGCTCTTTGAAATTGACAAAATAAAAGAGTTCTCAGTTTTGTCTCTATGGTTTGTTTCCTCTTCATGTAGCTGTAGGCACAGACAGTGGAAAAGCACTTTCATTGAGAGGGGTTGCCAAGCTTCTAAGAAAGAACGAGTTTCCGAAATATCAGCAAATATTTTTTTACCCAATCTTGATGATACTTGTTGCTAACGATCAGTACACAAATCCCACTTAGCTCACCAAATATAGATCTTCTAGGTTGAAGCGTTCGTGTACATTAGCAGTTTTTATATTTAGGTTTCCCTCTGTTCTCTCCTATATAGATAGATGAATTTGGAACTCTAAATCCAACATGGTTTTTAGTAGCTCTTTGAAGCTTGACAAAATAAAGGAGTTCTCAGATTTTTTTCTATGGTTTGTATCCTCTTCAAGTAGCCTTAGGCACAGACTGTGGAAAAGCACTTTCATTGAGAGGGGTTTCCAAGCTTCTAAGAAATAACAAGTTTCCGAAATACCAGCAAATATTTTTTCACCCAATGTTGATGATACTTGGTGGTAATGATCAGTACCCAAATCCCACTTGCCTCACCAAATTTTGTTCTTCTAGGTTGAAGCGTTCTTCTACAGTAGCAGCTTTTATATTTAGGTTTCCCTCTGTTCTCTCCTATATAGATAGATGAATTTGGAACTCTAAATACAACATGGTTTGTAGTAGCTCTTTGAAACTTGACAAAATAAAGGAGTTCTCAGTTTTGTGTCTATGGTGTGTTTCCTGTTCAATAGCCCTAGGCACAGACTGTGGAAAAGCACTTTCACTGAGAGGGTTTTCCAAGCTTCTAAGAAAATACGAGTTTCCGAAATACCAGCAAATATTTTTTCACCCAATCTTGATGATACTTGGTGGTAATGATCAGTACCCAAATCCCACTTCCCTCACCAAATTTTGTTCTTCTAGGATGAAGCATTCGTCTACAGTAGCAGTTTTTATAATTCGTTCCCCTCTGTTCTCTCCTATATAGATAGATGAATTTGGAACTCTAAATCCAGTATGGTTTGTAGTAGCTCTTTGAAACTTGACAAAATAAAGAATTTCCCTGTTTTGTCTCTGTGGTTTGTTTCCTCTTCAAGTAGCCCTAGGAACAGACTGTGGAAAAGCACTTTCATTGAGATGGGTGTCCAAACTTCTAAGAAATATCGAGTTTCCGAAATACCAGCAAATACTTTTTCACCCAAACTTGATGATACTTGGTGGTAATGATCAGTACAAAAATCCCACTTGGCTCAAAAAATTTTGTTCTTCTAGGATGAAGCATTCGTCAACAGTAGCAGTTTTTATATTTAGGTGTCCCTCTGTTCTCTCCTATATAGATAGATGAATTTGGATCTCTAAATCCAGCATGGTTTGTAGTAGCTCTCTGAAACTTGACAAAATAAAGGAGTTCTCAGTTTTGTCTCTATGGTTTGTTTCCTCTTCAAGTAGCCCTAGGCACAGTCTGTGGAAGAGCACTTTCATTGAGAGGGGTTGCCAAGCTTCTAAGAAATTACGAGTGTCCGAAATACCAGCAAATATTTTTTCACCCAAACTTGATGATACTTGGTGGTAATGATCAGTACACAAATCAAACTTGGCTCACCAAATTTTCTTCTTCTAGGTTGAAACGTTCGTCTACAGTTGCAGTTTTTATATTTAGGTTTCCCTCTGTTCTCTCCTATATAGATAGATGAATTTGGAACTCTAAATCCAACATGATTTGTAGTATCTCTTTGAAACTTGAAAAAATCAAGGAGTTCTCAGTTTTGTCTCTCTGGTTTGTTTCCTCTTCAAGTAGCCCTAGGAACAGACGGTGGAAAAAAACTTTCATTGAGATGGGTTGCCAAGCTTCTAAGAAATATCGAGTTTCCGAAATACCAGCAAATATATTTTCACCCAAACTTGTTGATACTTGGTGGTAATTATCAGCACACAAATCCCAATTGGCTCACCATGTTTTGTTCTTCTAGGATGAAGCATTCGTGTACAGTAGCAGTTTTTATATTTAGGTTTCCCTCTGTTCTCTCCTATATAGATAGATGAATTTGGAACTCTAAATCCAACATGGTTTTTAGTAGCTCTTTGAAACTTGACAAAATAAAGGAGTTCTCAGTTTTGTCTCTATGGTTTGTTTCCTCTTCAAGTAGCCCTAGGCACAGACTGTGGAAAAGCACTTTCATTGAGATGGGTTGCCAAGCTTCTAAGAAATAACGAGTTTCCTAAATACCAGCAAAGATTTTTTCACCCAATCTTGATGATACTTGGTGGTAATGATCAGTATACAAATGCCACTTGGCTTACCAAATTTTGTTCTTCTAGGTTGAAGCGTTCGTCTACAGTAGCAGTTTTTATATTTAGGTTTCCCTCTGTTCTCTCCTATATAGATTGATGAATTTGGAACTCTAAATCCAACATGCTTTGTAGTAGCTCCTTGAAACTTGACAAAATAAAGGAGTTCTCAGTTTTGTCTCTATGGTTTGGTTCCTCTTCAAGTAGCCCTATGCACAGACTGTGGAAAAGCACTTTCACTGAGAGGGTTTGCCAAGCTTCTAAGAAATATCGAGTTTCCGAAATACCATCAAATATTTTTTCACCCAATCTTGATGATACTTGGTGGTAATGATCAGTACAAAAATCCCACTTGGCTCACCAAATTTTGTTCTTCTAGTATGAAGCATTCGTCTTCAGTAGCAGTTTTTATATTTAGGTTTCCCTCTGTTCTCTCCTATATAGATAGATGAATTTGGAACTCTAAATCCAACATGGTTTGTAGTAGCTATTTGAAACTTGACAAAATAAAGGAGTTCTCAGATTTGTCTCTATGGTTTGTTTTCTCTTCAAGTAGCCCTAGGCACAGACTGTGGAAAAGCACTTTCATTGAGAGGGGTTGCCAAGCTTCTAAGAAATAACGAGTTTCCGAAATACCAGCAAATATTTTTTCACCCAATCTTGATAATACTTGGTGGTAATGATCAGTACACCAATCCCACTTGGCTCACCAAATTTTGTTCTTCTAGGTTGAAGCGTTCGTCTACAGTAGCAGTTTTTATATTTAGGTTTCCCTCTGTTCTCTCCTATATAGATAGATGAATTTGGAACGCTAAATCCAACATGGTTTGTAGTAGCTCTTTGAAACTTGACAAAATAAAGGAGTTCTCAGATTTGTCTCTATGGTTTGTTTCCTCTTCAAGTAGCCCTAGGCACAGACTGTGGAAAAGCACTTTCATTGAGAGGTGTAGCAAAGCTTCTAAGAAATAACGAGTTTCCGAAATACCAGCAAATATTTTTTCAACCAATCTTGATGATACTTGGTGGTAATGATCAGTACACAAATCCCACTTGGCTCACCAAATTTTGTTCTTCTAGTTTGAAGCGTTCGTCTACAGTAGCAGTTTTTATATTTAGGTTTCCCTCTGTTCTCTCCTAAATAGATAGATGAATTTGGAACTCTAAGTTCAACATGGTTTGTAGTAGCTCTTTGAAATTGACAAAATAAAGGAGTTCTCAGTTTTGTCTCTATGGATTGTTTCCTCTTCTATTAGCCCTAGGCACAGACTGTGGAAAGCAATTTCATTGAGATTGGTTGCCAAGCTTCTACGAAATAACGAGTTTCTGAAATACCAGCAAATATTTTTTCACCCAATCTTGATAATACTTGGTGGTAATGTTCAGTACACAAATCCCACTTGGCTCACCAAATTTTGTTCTTCTAGGTTGAAGCGTTCGTCGACAGTAGCAGTTTTTATATTTAGGTATCACTCTGTTTTCTCATATATAGATAGAAGAATTTGGAACTCTAAATCCAACATGGTTTGTAGTAGTTCTTTGAAATTGACAAAATAAAGGAGTTCTCAGTTTTGTCTCTATGGTTTGTTTCCTCTTCATGTAGCCCTAGGCACAGACAGTGGAAAAGCACTTTCATTGAGAGGGGTTGCCAAGCTTCTAAGAAAGAACGAGTTTCCGAAATACCAGCAAATATTTTTTTACCCAATCTTGATGATACTTGTTGCTAATGATCAGTACACAAATCCCACTTGGCTCACCAAATTTTGTTCTTCTAGGTTGAAGCGTTCGTGTACAGTAGCAGTTTTTATATTTAGGTTTCCCTCTGTTCTCTCCCATATAGATAGATGAATTTGGAACTCTAAATAAAACATGGTTTCTAGTAGCTCTTTGAAGCTTGACAAAATAAAGGAGTTCTCAGATTTTTTTCTATACTTTGTTTCCTCTTCAAGTAGCCCTAGGCACAGACTGTGGAAAAGCACTTTCATTGAGAAGGGTTTCCAAGCTTCTAAGAAATAACGAGTTTCCGAAATACCAGCAAATATTTTTTCACCCAATCTTGATGATACTTGGTGGTAATGATCAGTACACAAATCACACTTGGCTCACCAAATTTTGTTCTTCTAGGATGAAGCATTCGTCTACAGTAGCAGTTTTTATATTTCGTTCCCCTCTGTTCTCTCATATATAGATAGATGAATTTGGAACTCTAAATCCAACATGGTTTGTAGTAGCTCTTTGAAACTTGACAAAATAAAGAAGTTCTCAGATTTTTCTCTCTGGTTTGTTTCCTCTTCAAGTAGCCCTAGGCACAGACTGTGGAAAAGCACTTTCATTGAGAGGGGTTTCCAAGCTTCTAAGAAATAACGAGTTTCCGAAATAGCAGCAAACATTTTTTCACCCAATCTTGATGATACTTGGTGGTAATGATCAGTACACAAATCCCACTTGGCTCACCAAATTTTGTTCTCCTATGTTGAAGCGTTCGTCTACAGTAGCAGTTTTTATATTTAGGTTTCTCTCTGTTCTCTCCTATATAGATAGATGAATTTGGAACTCTAAATCCAACATGGTTTGTAGTAGCTCTTTGAAACTTGACAAAATAAAGGAGTTCTCAGATTTTTCTCTCTGGTTTGTTTCCTCTTCAAGTAGCCCTAGGCACAGACTGTGGAAAAGCACTTTCATTGAGATGGGTTGCCAAGCTTCTAAGAAATAACAAGTTTCCGAAATACGAGCAATTTTTTTTTTACCCAAACTTGATGATACTTGGTGGTAATGATCAGTACACAAATCCCACTTGTCTCATAAAAATTTTGTTCTTCTAGGTTGAAGCGTTCTTCTACAGTAGCAGTTTTTATATTTAGGTTTCCCTCTGTTATCTCCTATATAGATAGATGAATTTGGAACTCTAAATCCAACATGGTTTGTAGTAGCTCTTTGAAACTTGACAAAATAAAGGAGTTCACAGTTTTGTCTGTATGGTTTGTTTCCTCTTCAAGTAGCCCTAGGCAAAGACTGTGGAAAAGCACTTTCATTGAGAGGGGTTGCCAAGCTTCTAAGAAATAACGAGTTTCGAAATAACAGCAAATATTTTTTCACCCAAATTTGATGATTCTTGGTGGTAATGATCAGTACACAAATTCCACTTGACTCACCAAATTTTGTTCTTCTAGGTTGAAGCGTTCATTTACAGTAGCAGTTTTTATATTTAGGTTTCCCTCTGTTCTCTCCCATATAGATAGATGAATTTGGAACTCTAAATCCAACATGGTTTGTAGTAGCTCTTTGAAACTTGACAAAATAAAGGAGTTCTCAGTTTTGTCTCTATGGTTTGTTTCCTGTTCAAGTAGCCCTAGGCACAGACTGTGGAAAAGCACTTTCATTGAGAGGTGTTGCCAAGCTTCTAAGAAATTACGAGTTTCAGAAATACCAGCAAATATTTTTTCACCCAATCTTGATGATACTTGGTGCTAATGATCAGTACACAATTCCCACTTGGCTCACCAAATTTTGTTCTTCTAAGTTGAAGCGTTCGTCTACAGTAGCAGTTTTTATATTTAGGTTTCCCTCTGTTCTCTCCTATATAGAAAGATGAATTTGGAACTCTAAATCCAACATGGTTTGTAGTAGCTCTTTGAAACTTGACAAAATAAAGGAGTTCTCAGTTTTGTCGCTATGGTTTGTTACCTCTTCAAGTAGCCCTAGGCACAGACTGTGGAAAAGCACTTTAATTGAGAGGGGCTCCCAAGCTTCTAAGAAATAACGAGTTTCCGAAATACCAGCAAATATTTTTTCACCCAATCTTGATGATACTTGGTGGTAATTATCAGTACCCAAATCCCACTTGCCTCACCAGATTTTGTTTTTCTAGGATGAAGCATTCGTCTACAGTAGCAGTTTTAATATTTCGTTCCCCTCTGTTCTCTCTAATATAGATAGATGAATTTGGAACTCTAAATCCAGTATGGTTTGTAGTAGCTCTTTGAAACTTGACAAAATAAAGAATTTCCCTGTTTTGTCTCTGTGGTTTGTTTCCTCTTCAAGTAGCCCTAGGAACAGACTGTGGAAAAGCACTTTCATTGAGATGGGTTGCCAAGCTTCTAAGAAATATCGAGTTTCCGAAATACCAGCATATATTTTTTCACCCAAACTTGATGATACTTGGTGGTAATGATCAGTACACAAATCCCACTTGGCTCACCAAATTTTGTTCTTCTAGGTTGAAGCTTTCGTCTACAGTAGCATTTTTTATATTTAGGTTTCCCTCTGTTCTCTCCTATATAGATAGATGAATTTGGAACTCTAAATTCAACGTGGTTTGTAGTAGCTCTTTTAAACTTGACAAAATAAAGGAGTTCTCAGTTTTATCTCTATGGTTTTTTTCCTCTTAAAGTAGCTCTATTCACAGACTGTGGAAAGCACTTTCATTGAGAGGGGTTGCCAAGCTTCTAAGAAATAACGAGTTTCCGAAATACCAGCAAATATTTTTTCACCCAATCTTGATAATAATTGGTGGTAATGATCAGTACACAAGTCCCACTTGGCTTACCAAATTTTGTTCTTCTAGGTTGAAGCGTTCGTCGACAGTAGCAGTTTATATATTTAGGTTTCACTCTGTTCTCTCCTATATAAATAGATGAATTTGGAACTCTAAATCCAACATGGTTTGTAGTAGCTCTTTGAAACTTGACAAAATAAAGGAGTTCTCAGATTTGTCTCTATGGTTTGTTTCCTGTTCAAGTAGCCCTAGGCACAGACTGTGGAAAAGCACTTTCATTGAGATTGGTTGCCAATCTTCTAAGAAATAACGAGTTTCCGAAATACCAGCAAATATTTTTTCACCCAATCTTGATGATACTTGGTGGTAATGATCAGTACACAAATCCCACTTGGCTCACGAAATTTTGTTCTTCTAGTTTGAAGCTTTCGTCTACAGTAGCAGTTTTTATATTTAGGTTTCCCTCTTTTCTCTCCTATATAGATAGATGAATTTGGAACTCTAAATTCAACATGGTTTGTAGTAGCTCTTTGAAACTTGACAAAATGAAGGAGTTCTCAGTTTTGTCTCTATGGTTTGTTTACTCTTCAAGTAGCCCTAGTCACAGACGGTGGAAAGCACTTTCATTGAGATGGGTTGTCAAGTTTATAAGAAATAACAAGTTTCCGAAATACCAGCAAATATTTTTTAACCCAATCTTGATGATACTTGGTGGTAATGATCAGTACACAAATCATACTTGGCTCACCAAATTTTGTTCTTCTAGGTTGAAACGTTCGTCCACAATAGCAGTTTGTATATTTAGGTTTCCCTCTGTTCTCTCCTATATAGATAGATGAATTTGGAACTCTAAATCCAAAATGGTTTGTAGTAGCTCTTTGAAACTTGAAAAAGTAAAGGAGTTCTCAGTTTTGTCTCTATGGTTTGTTTCCTCTTCAAGTAGCCCTAGGCACAGACTGTGGAAAAGCACTTTCACTTAGAGGGTTTGCCAAGCTTCTAAGAAATTACGAGTTTCCGAAATACCAGCAAATATTTTTTCACCCAATCTTGATGACACTTGGTGGTAATGATCAGTACCCAAATCCCACTTGGCTCACCAAATTTTGTTCTTCTAGAATGAAGCATTCGTCTACAGTAGCAGTTTTTATATTTCGTTCCCCTCTCTTCTCTCCTATATAGATAAATGAATTTGGAACTCTAAATCCAGCATGGTTTGTAGTAGCTCTTTGAAACTTGACAAAATAAAGAACTTCCCTGTTTTGTCTCTATGATTTGTTTCCTCTTCAAGTAGCCCTAGGAACAGACAGTGGAAAAGTACTTTCATTGAGATGGGTTGCCAAGCTTCTAAGAAATATCGAGTTTCCGAAATACCAGCAAATATTTTTTCACCCAAACTTGATGATACTTGGTGGTAATGATCAGTACACAAATCCCACTTGGCTCACCAAATTTTGTTCTTCTAGGTTGAAGCTTTCGTCTACAGTAGCATTTTTTATATTTAGGTTTCCCTCTGTTCTCTCCTATATAGATAGATGAATTTGGAACTCTAAATTCAACATGGTTTGTAGTAGCTCTTTTAAACTTGACAACATAAAGGAGTTCTCAGTTTTGTCTCTATGGTTTGTTTCCTCTTAAAGTAGCCCTAGGCACAGACTCTGGAAAGCACTTTCATTGAGAGGCGTTGCCAAGTTCTAAGAAATAACGAGTTTCCGAAATACCAGCAAATATTTTTTCACCCAATCTTGGTAATACTTGGTGGTAATGATCAGTACACAAGTCCAACTTGGCTCAACAAATTTTGTTCTTCTAGGTTGAAGCGTTCGTCGACAGTAGCAGTTTTTAATTTTAGGTTTCACTCTGTACTCTCCTATATAGATAGATGAATTTGGAACTCTAAATCCAACATGGTTTGTAGTAGCTCTTTGAAACTTGACAAAATAAAGGAGTTCTCAGATTAGTCTCTATGGTTTGTTTCCTGTTCAAGTAGCCCTAGGCACAGACTGTGGAAAAGCACTTTCATTGAGAGGGGTTGCCAAGCTTCTAAGAAATAACGAGTTTCCGAAATACCAGCAAATATTTTTTCACCCAATCTTGATGATACTTGGTGGTAATGATCAGTACACAAATCCCACATGGCTCACGAAATTTTATTCTTCTAGTTTGAAGCTTTCGTCTACAGTAGCAGTTTTTATATTTAGGTTTCCCTCCTTTCTCTCCTATATAGATAGATGAATTTGGAACTCTAAATACAACATGGTTTGTAGTAGCTCTTTGAAACTTGACAAAATAAAGGAGTTCACAGTTTTGTCTCTATGGTTTGTTTCCTCTTCTAGTAGCCCTAGGTACAGACTGTGGAAAGCACTTTCATTTAGAGGGGTTGCCAAGCTTCTAAGAAATAACGAGTTTCCGAAATACCAGCAAATATTTTTTCAACCAATCTTGATGATACTTGGTGGTAATGATCAGTACACAAGTCCCACTTGGCTCACAAAATTTTTTTCTTCTTGGTTGAAGCGTTCGTCGACAGTAGCAGTTCTTATATTTAGGTTTCCCTCTGTTCTCTCCTATATAGATAGATGAATTTGGAACTCTAAATCCAACATGGTTTGTAGTAGCTTTTGAAACTTGACAAAATAAAAAAGTTCTCAGATTTGTCTCTATGGTTTGTTTCCTGTTCAAGTAGCCCTAGGCACAGACTGTGGAAAAGCACTTTCATTGAGATTGGTTGCCAATCTTCTAAGAAATAACGAGTTTCCGAAATACCAGCAAATATTTTTTCACAGAGTCTTGATGATACTTGGTGGTAATGATCAGTACACAAATCCCACTTGGCTCACCAAATTTTGTTCTTCTAGGTTAAAGCTTTCGTCTACAGTAGCAGTTTTTATATTTAGTTTACCCTCTGTTCTCTCCTATATAGATAGATGAATTTGGAACTCTAAATCCAAAATGGTTTGTAGTAGCTCTTTGAAACTTGAAAAAGTAAAGGAGTTCTCAGTTTTGTCTCTATGGTTTGTTTCCTCTTCAAGTAGCCCTAGGCACAGACTGTGGAAAAGCACTTTCACTTAGAGGGTTTGCCAAGCTTCTAAGAAATTACGAGTTTCCGAAATACCAGCAAATATTTTTTCACCCAATCTTGATGACACTTGGTGGTAATGATCAGTACCCAAATCCCACTTGGCTCACCAAATTTTGTTCTTCTAGAATGAAGCATTCGTCTACAGTAGCAGTTTTTATATTTCGTTCCCCTCTCTTCTCTCCTATATAGATAAATGAATTTGGAACTCTAAATCCAGCATGGTTTGTAGTAGCTCTTTGAAACTTGACAAAATAAAGAACTTCCCTGTTTTGTCTCTATGATTTGTTTCCTCTTCAAGTAGCCCTAGGAACAGACAGTGGAAAAGCACTTTCATTGAGATGGGTTGCCAAGCTTCTAAGAAATATCGAGTTTCCGAAATACCAGCAAATATTTTTTCACCCAAACTTGATGATACTTGGTGGTAATGATCAGTATACAAATCCCACTTGGCTCACCAAATTTTGTTCTTCTAGGTTGAAGCTTTCGTCTACAGTAGCATTTTTTATATTTAGGTTTCCCTCTGTTCTCTCCTATATAGATAGATGAATTTGGAACTCTAAATTCAACATGGTTTGTAGTAGCTCTTTTAAACTTGACAACATAAAGGAGTTCTCAGTTTTGTCTCTATGGTTTGTTTCCTCTTAAAGTAGCCCTAGGCACAGACTCTGGAAAGCACTTTCATTGAGAGGCGTTGCCAAGTTCTAAGAAATAACGAGTTTCCGAAATACCAGCAAATATTTTTTCACCCAATCTTGATAATACTTGGTGGTAATGATCAGTACACAAGTCCAACTTGGCTCACCAAATTTTGTTCTTCTAGGTTGAAGCGTTCGTCGACAGTAGCAGTTTTTAATTTTAGGTTTCACTCTGTACTCTCCTATATAGATAGATGAATTTGGAACTCTAAATCCAACATGGTTTGTAGTAGCTCTTTGAAACTTGACAAAATAAAGGAGTTCTCAGATTAGTCTCTATGGTTTGTTTCCTGTTCAAGTAGCCCTAGGCACAGACTGTGGAAAAGCACTTTCATTGAGAGGGGTTGCCAAGCTTCTAAGAAATAACGAGTTTCCGAAATACCAGCAAATATTTTTTCACCCAATCTTGATGATACTTGGTGGTAATGATCAGTACACAAATCCCACTTGGCTCACGAAATTTTATTCTTCTAGTTTGAAGCTTTCGTCTACAGTAGCAGTTTTTATATTTAGGTTTCCCTCCTTTCTCTCCTATATAGATAGATGAATTTGGAACTCTAAATACAACATGGTTTGTAGTAGCTCTTTGAAACTTGACAAAATAAAGGAGTTCACAGTTTTGTCTCTATGGTTTGTTTCCTCTTCTAGTAGCCCTAGGTACAGACTGTGGAAAGCACTTTCATTTAGAGGGGTTGCCAAGCTTCTAAGAAATAACGAGTTTCCGAAATACCAGCAAATATTTTTTCAACCAATCTTGATGATACTTGGTGGTAATGATCAGTACACAAGTCCCACTTGGCTCACAAAATTTTTTTCTTCTAGGTTGAAGCGTTCGTCGACAGTAGCAGTTCTTATATTTAGGTTTCCCTCTGTTCTCTCCTATATAGATAGATGAATTTGGAACTCTAAATCCAACATGGTTTGTAGTAGCTTTTGAAACTTGACAAAATAAAAAAGTTCTCAGATTTGTCTCTATGGTTTGTTTCCTGTTCAAGTAGCCCTAGGCACAGACTGTGGAAAAGCACTTTCATTGAGATTGGTTGCCAATCTTCTAAGAAATAACGAGTTTCCGAAATACCAGCAAATATTTTTTCACAGAGTCTTGATGATACTTGGTGGTAATGATCAGTACACAAATCCCACTTGGCTCACCAAATTTTGTTCTTCTAGGTTAAAGCTTTCGTCTACAGTAGCAGTTTTTATATTTAGTTTACCCTCTGTTCTCTCCTATATAGATAGATGAATTTGGAACTCTAAATTCAACATGGTTTGTAGTAGCTCTTTTAATCTTGACAAAATAAAGGAGTTCTCAGTTTTGTCTCTATGGTTTGTTTCCTCTTCAAGTAGCCCTATGCACAGACTGTGGAAAAGCACTTTCATTGAGAGGGGTTGCCAAGCTTCTAAGAAATAACGAGTTTCCGAAATACAAGCAAATATTTTTTCACCCAATCTTGATGATACTTGGTGGTAGTGATCAGTACACAAATCCCATTTGGCTTACCAAATTTTGTTCTTCTCCGTTGAAGAGTTCGTCTACAGTAGCAGTTTTTATATTTAGGTTTCCCTCTGTTCTCTCATATATAGATAGATGAATTTGGAACTCTAAATCCAACATGGTTTGTAGTAGCCCTTTGAAACTTGACAAAAAAAAGGAGTTCTCAGATTTTTCTTTATGGTTTGTCTCCACTTCAAGTATCCCTAGGCACAAACTGTGGAAAAGCACTTTCATTGAGATGGGTTGCCAAGCTTCTAAGAAATAACGAGTTTCCGAAATACCAGCAAATATTTTTTCACCCAATCTTGATGATACTTGGTGGTAATGATCAGTACACAAATCCCACTTGGCTCACCAAATTTTGTTCTTCTACGTTGAAGCGTTCTTCTACAGTAGCAGTTTTTATATTTAGGTTTCCCTCTGTTCTCTCCTATATAGATAGATGAATTTGGAACTCTAAATCCAAACATGGTTTGTAGTAGCTCTTTGAAACTTGACAAAATAAAGAACTTCTCTGTTTTGTCTCTATGGTTTGTTTCCTTTTCAAGTAGCCCTAGGAAGAGACTGTGGAAAAGCACTTTCATTGAGATGGGTTGCCAAGCTTCTAAGAAATTACGAGTTTCCGAAATACCAGCAAATATTTTTTCACCCAATCCTGATGATACTTGGTGGTAATGATCAGTACCCAAGTCCTACTTGTCTCAACAAATTTTGTTCTTCTAGGATGAAGCATTCGTCTACAGTAGCAGTTTTTATATTTGGGTTTCCCTCTGTTCTCTCCTATATAGATAGATGAATTTGGAACTCGAAATCCATCATGGTTGTAGTAGCTCTTTGTAACTTGACAAAATAAAGAACTTCTCTGTTTTGTCTCTATGGTTTGTTTCCTTTTCAAGTAGCCCTAGGAAGAGACTGTGGAAAAGCACTTTCATTGAGATGGGTTGCAAAGCTTCTAAGAAATATCGAGTTTCCGAAATACCAGCATATATTTTTTCACCCAAACTTGATGATACTTGGTGGTAATGATCAGTACACAAATCCCACTTGGCTCACCAAATTTTGTTCTTTTAGGTTGAAGAGTTCGTCTACAGAAGCAGTTTTTATATTTAGGTTTCCCTCTGTTCTCTCCTATATAGATATATGAATTTGGAACTCTAAATCCAACATGGTTTGTAGTAGCTCTTTGAAACTTGACAAAATAAAGGAGTTCTCAGATTTGTCTCTATGGTTTGTTTCCTGTTCAAGTAGCCCTAGGCACAGACTGTGGAAAAGCACTTTCATTGAGATTGGTTGCCAATCTTCTAAGAAATAACGAGTTTCCGAAATACCAGCAAATATTTTTTCACCCAATCTTGATGATACTTGGTGGTAATGATCAGTACACAAATCCCACTTGGCTCACGAAATTTTGTTCTTCTAGTTTGAAGCTTTCGTCTACAGTAGCAGTTTTTATATTTAGGTTTTCCTCTTTTCTCTCCTATATATATAGATGAATTTGGAACTCTAAATTCAACATGGTTTGTAGTAGCTCTTTGAAACTTGACAAAATGAAGGAGTTCTCAGTTTTGTCTCTATGGTTTGTTTACTCTTCAAGTAGCCCTAGTCACAGACGGTGGAAAGCACTTTTATTGAGATGGGTTGTCAAGTTTATAAGAAATAACAAATTTCCGAAATACCAGCAAATATTTTTTAACCCAATCTTGATGATACTTGGTGGGTAATGATCAGTACACAAATCATACTTGGCTCACCAAATTTTGTTCTTCTAGGTTGAAACGTTCGTCTACAATAGCAGTTTGTATATTTAGGTTTCCCTCTGTTCTCTCCTATATAGATAGATGAATTTGGAACTCTAAATCCAAAATGGTTTGTAGTAGCTCTTTGAAACTTGACAAAATAAAGGAGTTCTCAGTTTTGTCTCTATGGTTTGTTTCCTCTTCAAGTAGCCCAAGGCACAGACTGTTTAAAAGCACTTTCATTGAGAGGGGTTTCCAAGCTTCTAAGAAATTACGAGTTTCCGAAATACCAGCAAATATTTTTTCACCCAATCTAGATGATACATGGTGGTAATGATCAGTACACAAATCCCATTTGGCTCACCAAATTTTGTTCTTCTAGGTTGAAGCGTTCTTCTACAGTAGCAGTTTTTATATTTAGGTTTCCCTCTGTTCTCTCCTATATAGATAGATGAATTTGGAACTCTAAATCTAACATGGTTTGTAGTAGCTCTTTGAAACTTGAAAAAGTAAAGGAGTTCTCAGTTTTGTCTCTATGGTTTGTTTCCTCTTCAAGTAGCCCTAGGCACAGACTGTGGAAAAGCACTTTCACTTAGAGGGTTTGCCAAGCTTCTAAGAAATTACGAGTTTCCGAAATACCAGCAAATATTTTTTCACCCAATCTTGATGATACTTGGTGGTAATGATCAGTACCCAAATCCCACTTGGCTCACCAAATTTTGTTCTTCTAGAATGAAGCATTCGTCTACAGTAGCAGTTTTTATATTTCGTTCCCCTCTCTTCTCTCCTATATAGATAGATGAATTTGGAACTCTAAATCCAGCATGGTTTGTAGTAGCTCTTTGAAACTTGACAAAATAAAGAACTTCCCTGTTTTGTCTCTATGGTTTGTTTCCTCTAAAGTAGCCCTAGGAACAGACAGTGGAAAAGCACTTTCATTGAGATGGGTTGCCAAGCTTCTAAGAAATATCGAGTTTCCGAAATACCAGCAAATATTTTTTCACCCAAACTTGATGATACTTGGTGGTAATGATCAGTACACAAATCCCACTTGGCTCACCAAATTTTGTTCTTCTAGGTTGAATCTTTCGTCTACAGTAGCATTTTTTATATTTAGGTTTCCCTCTGTTCTCTCCTGTATAGATAGATGAATTTGGAACTCTAAATCCAACATGGTTTGTAGTAGCTCTTTGAAACTTGACAAAATAAAGGAGTTCTCAGTTTTTTCCCTATGGATTGTTTCCTCTTCAAGTAGCCCTAGGCAAACACTGTGGAAAAGCACTTTCATTGAGAGGGGTTGCCAAGCTTCTAAGAAATAACGAGTTTCCGAAATACCAGCAAATACTTTTTCACCCAATCTTGATGATACTTGGTGGTAATGATCAGTACACAAATCCCACTTGGCTCACCAAATTTTGTTCTTCTACGTTGAAGCGTTCGTCTACAGTCGCAGTTTTTATATTTAGGTTTCCCTCTGTTCTCTCCTTTACAGATAGATGAATTTGGAACTCTAAATCCAACATGGTTTGTAGTAGCTCTTCGAAACTTGACAAAATAAAAGAGTTCTCAGTTTTGTTTCTATGGTTTGTTTCTTTTTCAATAAGCCCTAGGCACAGACTGTGGAAAAGCACTATCATTGAGAGGGGTTGCCAAGCTTCTAAGAAATAACGAGTTTCCGAAATACCAGCAAATATTTTTTCACCCAATCTTGATAATACTTGGTGGTAATGATCAGTACACAAGTCCAACTTGGCTCACCAAATTTTGTTCTTCTAGGTTGAAGCGTTCGTCGACAGTAGCAGTTTTTAATTTTAGGTTTCACTCTGTACTCTCCTATATAGATAGATGAATTTGGAACTCTAAATCCAACATGGTTTGTAGTAGCTCTTTGAAACTTGACAAAATAAAGGAGTTCTCAGATTTGTCTCTATGGTTTGTTTCCTGTTCAAGTAGCCCTAGGCACAGACTGTGGAAAAGCACTTTCATTGAGAGGGGTTGCCAAGCTTCTAAGAAATAACGAGTTTCCGAAATACCAGCAAATATTTTTTCACCCAATCTTGATGATACTTGGTGGTAATGATCAGTACACAAATCCCACTTGGCTCACCAAGTTTTGTTCTTCTAGTTTGAAGCTTTCGTCTACAGTAGCAGTTTTTATATTTAGGTTTCCCTCCGTTCTCTCCTATATAGATAGATGAATTTGGAACTCTAAATACAACATGGTTTGTAGTAGCTCTTTGAAACTTGACAAAATAAAGGAGTTCTCAGATTTGTCTCTATGGTTTGTTTCCTCTACAAGTAGCCCTAGGCACAGACTGTGGAAAAGCACTTTCACTGAGAGGGTTTGCCAAGCTTCTAAGAAATAACGAGTTTCCGAATACCAGCAAATATTTTTTCACCCAATCTTGATGATACTTGGTGGTAATGATCAGTACACAAATCCCACTTGGCTCACCATATTTTGTTCTTCTCGGTTGAAGCGTACCTTTTCAGTAGCAGTTTTTATGTTTAGGTTTCACTCTGTTCTCTGCTATATAGATAGATGAATTTGGAACTCTAAATCCAACATGGTTTGTAGTAGCTCTTTGAAACTTGACAAAATAAAGGAGTTCTCAGTTTTGTCTCTATGGTTTGGTTCCTCTTCAAGTAGCCCTAGGCACAGACTGTGGAAAAGCACTTTCACTGAGAGGGTTTGCCAAGCTTCTAAGAAATTACGATTTTCCGAAATACCTCAAATATTTTTTCCCCCAATCTTGATGATACTTGGTGGTAATGATCAGCACCCAAGTCCTACTTGTCTCAACATATTTTGTTCTTCTAGGATGAAGCATTCGTCTACAGTAGCAGTTTTTATATTTAGGTTTTCCTCTGTTTTCTCCTATATAGATAGATGAATTTGGAACTCGAAATCCATCATGGTTTGTAGTAGCTCTTTGAAACTTGACAAAATAAAGAACTTCTCTGTTTTGTCTCTATGGTTTGTTTCCTTTTCAAGTAGCCCTAGGAAGAGACTGTGGAAAAGCACTTTCATTGAGATGGTTTGCCAAGCTTCTAAGAAATATCGAGTTTCCGAAATACCAGCATATATTTTTTCACCCAAACTTGATGATACGTGGTGGTAATGATCAGTACACAAATCCCACTTGGCTCACCAAATTTTGTTCTTCTAGGTTGAAGCTTTCGTCTACAGTAGCAGTTTTTATATTTAGGTTTCCCTCTGTTCTCTCCTATATAGATAGATGAATTTGGAACTCTAAATTCAACATGGTTTGTAGTAGCTCTTTTAAACTTGACAAAATAAAGGAGTTCTCAGATTTGTCTCTATGGTTTGTTTCCTGTTCAAGTAGCCCTAGGCACAGACTGTGGAAAAGCACTTTCATTGAGATTGGTTGCCAATCTTCTAAGAAATAACGAGTTTCCGAAATACCAGCAAATATTTTTTCACCCAATCTTGATGATACTTGGTGGTAATGATCAGTACACAAATCCCACTTGGCTCACGAAATTTTGTTCTTCTAGTTTGAAGCTTTCGTCTACAGTAGCAGTTTTTATATTTAGGTTTCCCTCTTTTCTCTCCTATATAGATAGATGAATTTGGAACTCTAAATTCAACATGGTTTGTAGTAGCTCTTTGAAACTTGACAAAATAAAGGAGTTCTCAGTTTTGTCTCTATGGTTTGTTTACTCTTCAAGTAGCCCTAGTCACAGACGGTGGAAAGCACTTTCATTGAGATGGGTTGTCAAGTTTATAAGAAATAACAAGTTTCCGAAATACCAGCAAATATTTTTTAACCCAATCTTGATGATACTTGGTGGTAATGATCAGTACAAAAATCATACTTGGCTCACCAAATTTTGTCCTTCTAGGTTGAAACGTTCGTCTACAGTAGCAGTTTGTATATTTAGGTTTCCCTCTGTTCTCTCCTATATAGATAGATTAATTTGGAACTCTAAATCCAACATGGTTTGTAGTAGCTCTTTGAAACTTGACAAAATAAAGGAGTTCTCAGTTTTGTCTCTATGGTTTGTTTCCTTTTCAAGTAGCCCAAGGCACAGACTGTGGAAAAGCTCTTTCATTGAGAGGGGTTGCCAAGCTTCTAAGAAGTTACGAGTTTCCGAAATACCAGCAAATATTTTTTCACCCAATATAGATGATACATGGTGGTAATGATCAGTACACAAATCCCACTTGGCTCACCAAATTTTGTTCTTCTAGGTTGAAGCGTTCTTCTACAGTAGCAGTTTTTATATTTAGGTTTCCCTCTGTTCTATCCTATATAGATAGATGAATTTGGAATTCTAAATCCAACATGGTTTGTAGTAGCTCTTTGAAACTTAAAAAAGTAAAGGAGTTCTCAGTTTTGTCTCTATGGTTTGGTTCCTTTTGAAGTAGCCCTAGGCACAGACTGTGGAAAAGCACTTTCACTTAGAGGGTTTGCCAAGCTTCTAAGAAATTACGAGTTTCCCAAATACCAGCAAACATTTTTTCACCCAACTTGATGATACTTGATGGTAATGATCAGTACCCAAATCCCACTTGGCTCACCAAATTTTGTTCTTCTAGAATGAAGCATTCGTCTACAGTAGCAGTTTTTATATTTCGTTCCCCTCTCTTCTCTCCTATATAGATAGATGAATTTGGAACTCTAAATCCAGCATGGTTTGTAGTAGCTTTTGAAACTTGACAAAATAAAGAACTTCCCTGTTTTGTCTCTATGGTTTGTTTCCTCTTCAAGTAGCCCTAGGAACAGACAGTGGAAAAGCACTTTCATAGAGATGGGTTGCCAAGCTTCTAAGAAATATCGAGTTTCCGAAATACCAGCAAATATTTTTTCACCCAAACTTGATGATACTTGGTGGTAATGATCAGTACACAAATCCCACTTGGCTCACCAAATTTTGTTCTTCTAGGTTGAAGCTTTCGTCTACAGTCGCATTTTTTATATTTAGGTTTCCCTCTGTTCTCTCCTATATAGATAGATGAATTTGGAACTCTAAATTCAACATGGTTTGTAGTAGCTCTTTTAAACTTGACAATATAAAGGAGTTCTCAGTTTTGTCTCTATGGTTTGTTTCCTCTTAAAGTAGCCCTAGGCACAGACTGTGGAAAGCACTTTCATTGAGAGGCGTTGCCAAGCTTGTAAGAAATAACGAGTTTCCGAAATACCAGCAAATATTTTTTCACCCAATCTTGATAATACTTGGTGGTAATGATCAGTACACAAGTCCCACTTGGCTCACCAAATTTTTTTCTTCTAGGTTGAAGCGTTCGTCGACAGTAGCAGTTCTTATATTTAGGTTTCCCTCTGTTCTCTCCTATATAGATAGATGAATTTGGAACTCTAAATCCAACATGGTTTGTAGTAGCTCTTTGAAACTTGACAAAATAAAGGAGTTCTCAGATTTGTCTCTATGGTTTGTTTCCTCTTCAAGTAGCCCTAGGCACAGACTGTGGCAAAGCACTTTCATTAAGAGGGGTTGCAAAACTTCTAAGAAATTACGAGTTTTCGAAATACCAGCAAATATTTTTTCACCCAATCTTGATGATACTTGGTCGTAATGATCAGTACACAAATCCCACTTGGCTCACGAAATTTTGTTCTTCGAGTTTGAAGCTTTAGTCTACAGTAGCAGTTTTTATATTTAGGTTTCCCTCTGTTCTCTCCTATATAGATAGATGAATTTGGAACTCTAAATTCAACATGGTTTGTAGTAGCTTTTGAAACTTGACAAAATAAAAGAGTTCTCAGTTTTGTCTCTATGGTTTGTTTCCTCTTCAAGTAGCCCTAGGCACAGACTGTGGAAAGCACTTTCACTGAGATGGGTTGCCAAGCTTCTACGAAATAACGATTTTCCGAAATACCAGCTAATATTTTTTCACGCTATCTTGATAATACTTGGTGGTAATGATCAGTACACAAATCCCACTTGGCTCACCAAATTTTGTTCTTCTAGGTTGAAGCGTTCTTCGACAGTAGCAGTTTTTATATTTAAGGTTCACCCTGTTCTCTCATATATAGATAGATGTATTTGGAACTCTAAATCCAACATGGTTTGTAGTAGCTCTTTGAAACTTAACAAAATAAAGGAGTTCTGAGTTTTCTCTCTATGGTTTGTTTTCTCTTCAAGTAGCCCTAGGCACAGACTGTGGAAAAGCACTTTCATTGAGAGTGGTTGCCAGGCTTCTAAGATTACACGTTTCCGAAATACCAGCAAATATTTTTTCACCCAATCTAGATGATACATGGTGGTAATGATCAGTACACAAATCCCACTTGGCTCACCAAATTTTGTTCTTCTAGGTTGAAGCGTTCTTCTACAGTAGCAGTTTTTATATTTAGGTTTCCCTCTGTTCTCTCCTATATAGATAGATGAATTTGGAATTCTAAATCCAACATGGTTTGTAGTAGCTCTTTGAAACTTAAAAAAGTAAAGGAGTTCTCAGTTTTGTCTCTATGGTTTGGTTCCTCCTGAAGTAGCCCTAGGCACAGACTGTGGAAAAGCACTTTCACTTAGAGGGTTTGCCAAGCTTCTAAGAAATTACGAGTTTCCCAAATACCAGCAAACATTTTTTCACCCAACTTGATGATACTTGATGGTAATGATCAGTACCCAAATCCCACTTGGCTCACCAAATTTTGTTCTTCTAGAATGAAGCATTCGTCTACAGTAGCAGTTTTTATATTTCGTTCCCCTCTCTTCCCTCCTATATAGATAGACGAATTTGGAACTCTAAATCCAGCATGGTTTGTAGTAGCTTTTGAAACTTGACAAAATAAAGAACTTCCCTGTTTTGTCTCTATGGTTTGTTTCCTCTTCAAGTAGCCCTAGGAACAGACAGTGGAAAAGCACTTTCATAGAGATGGGTTGCCAAGCTTCTAAGAAATATCGAGTTTCCGAAATACCAGCAAATATTTTTTCACCCAAACTTGATGATACTTGGTGGTAATGATCAGTACACAAATCCCACTTGGCTCACCAAATTTTGTTCTTCTAGGTTGAAGCTTTCGTCTACAGTCGCATTTTTTATATTTAGGTTTCCCTCTGTTCTCTCCTATATAGATAGATGAATTTGGAACTCTAAATTCAACATGGTTTGTAGTAGCTCTTTTAAACTTGACAATATAAAGGAGTTCTCAGTTTTGTCTCTATGGTTTGTTTCCTCTTAAAGTAGCCCTAGGCACAGACTGTGGAAAGCACTTTCATTGAGAGGCGTTGCCAAGCTTGTAAGAAATAACGAGTTTCCGAAATACCAGCAAATATTTTTTCACCCAATCTTGATAATACTTGGTGGTAATGATCAGTACACAAGTCCCACTTGGCTCACCAAATTTTTTCTTCTAGGTTGAAGCGTTCGTCGACAGTAGCAGTTCTTATATTTAGGTTTCCCTCTGTTCTCTCCTATATAGATAGATGAATTTGGAACTCTAAATCCAACATGGTTTGTAGTAGCTCTTTGAAACTTGACAAAATAAAGGAGTTCTCAGATTTGTCTCTATGGTTTGTTTCCTCTTCAAGTAGCCCTAGGCACAGACTGTGGCAAAGCACTTTCATTAAGAGGGGTTGCAAAACTTCTAAGAAATTACGAGTTTTCGAAATACCAGCAAATATTTTTTCACCCAATCTTGATGATACTTGGTGGTAATGATCAGTACACAAATCCCACTTGGCTCACGAAATTTTGTTCTTCGAGTTTGAAGCTTTAGTCTACAGTAGCAGTTTTTATATTTAGGTTTCCCTCTGTTCTCTCCTATATAGATAGATGAATTTGGAACTCTAAATTCAACATGGTTTGTAGTAGCTCTTTGAAACTTGACAAAATAAAGGAGTTCTCAGTTTTGTCTCTATGGTTTGTTTCCTCTTCAAGTAGCCCTAGGCACAGACTGTGGAAAGCACTTTCACTGAGATGGGTTGCCAAGCTTCTACGAAATAACGATTTTCCGAAATACCAGCCAATATTTTTTCACGCTATCTTGATAATACTTGGTGGTAATGATCAGTACACAAATCCCACTTGGCTCACCAAATTTTGTTCTTCTAGGTTGAAGCGTTCTTCGACAGTAGCAGTTTTTATATTTAAGGTTCACCCTGTTCTCTCATATATAGATAGATGTATTTGGAACTCTAAATCCAACATGGTTTGTAGTAGCTCTTTGAAACTTAACAAAATAAAGGAGTTCTGAGTTTTCTCTCTATGGTTTGTTTTCTCTTCAAGTAGCCCTAGGCACAGACTGTGGAAAAGCACTTTCATTGAGAGTGGTTGCCAGGCTTCTAAGATTACACGTTTCCGAAATACCAGCAAATATTTTTTCACCCAATCTTGATGATACTTGGTGGTAATGATCAGTATATAGATCCCAATTGGCTCACCAAATTTTGTTCTTCTAGGTTGAAGCGTTCGTCTACAGTAGCAGTTTGTATATTTAGGTATCCCTCTGTTCTCTCCTATATAGATAGATGAATTTGGAACTCTAAATCCAACATGGTTTGTAGTAGCTCTTTGAAACTTGACAAAATAAAGGAGTTCTCAGTTTTGTCTCTATGGTTTGTTTCTTCTTCAATTAGCCCTATTCACAGACTGTGGAAAAGCACTTTCATTGAGATGGGTTGCCAAGCTTCTAAGAATTAACGAGTTTAGGAAATACCAGCAAATATTTTTTCACCCAATCTTGATGATACTTGGTGGTAATGATCAGTACACAAATCCCACTTGGCTCACCAAATTTTGTTCTTCTAGGTTAAAGCTTTCGTCTACAGTACCAGTTTTTATATTTAGTTTTCCCTCTATTCTCTCCTATATAGATAGATGAATTTGGAACTCTAAATCCAACATGGTTTGTAGTAGCTCTTTGAAACTTGACAAAATAAAGGAGTTCTCAGTTTTGTCTCTATGGTTTGTTTCCTCTTCAAGTAGCCCTAGGCACAGACTGTGGAAAACCACTTTCATTTAGATGGGTTGCCAAGCTTCTAAGAAATAACGAGATTCCGAATACCAGCAAATATTTTTTCACCCAATCTTGATGATACTTGGTGGTAATGATCAGTACACAAATCCCACTTGGCTCACCAAATTTTGTTCTTTTCGGTTGAAGCGTACGTTTTCAATAGCAGTTTTTATGTTTAGGTTTCACTCTGTTCTCTGCTATATAGATAGATGAATTTGGAGCTCTAAATCCAACATGGTTTGTAGTAGCTCTTTGAAACTTGACAAAATAAAGGAGTTCTCAGTTTTGTCTCTATGGTTTGTTTCCTCTTCAAGTAGCCCTAGGAACAGACTGTGGAAAAGCACTTTCACTGAGAGGGTTTGCCAAGCTTCTAAGAAATTACGAGTTTCCGAAATACCAGCAAATATTTTTTCACCCAATCTTGATGATACTTGGTGGTAATGATCAGTACCCTAGTCCTACTTGGCTCAACAAATTTTGTTCTTCTAGGATGAAGCATTCGTCTTCAGTAGCAGTTTTTATATTTAGGTTTCCCTCTGTTCTCTCCTATATAGATAGATGAATTTGGAACTCGAAATCCATCATGGTTTGTAGTAGCTCTTTGAAACTTGACAAAATAAAGAACTTCTCTGTTTTGTCTCTATGATTTGTTTCCTTTTCAAGTCGCCCTAGGAAGAGACTGTGGAAAAGCACTTTCATTGAGATGGGTTGCCAAGCTTCTAAGAAATAACGAGTTTCCGCAATACCAGCATATATTTTTTAACCCAAACTTGATGATACTTGGTGGTAATGATCAGTACCCAAATCCCACTTGGCTCACCAAATTTTGTTCTTCTAGTTTGAAGCTTTCGTCTACAGTAGCATTTTTTATATTTAGGTTTCCCTCTGTTCTCTCCTATATAGATAGATGAATTTGGAACTCTAAATTCAACATGGTTTGTAGTAGCTCTTTTAAACTTGACAAAATAAAGGAGTTCTCAGTTTTGTCGATATGGTTTGTTTCCTCTTAAAGTAGCTCTATTCACAGACTGTGGAAAGCACTTTCATTGAGAGGGGTTGCCAAGCTTCTAAGAAATAACGAGTTTCCGAAATACCAGCAAATATTTTTTCACCCAATCTTGATAATACTTGGTGGTAATGATCAGTACACAAGTCCCACTTGGCTCACCAAATTTTGTTCTTCTAGGTTGAAGCGTTCGTCGACAGTAGCAGTTTTTAATTTTAGGTTTCACTCTGTTCTCTCCTATATAGATAGATGAATTTGGAACTCTACATCCAACATGGTTTGTAGTAGCTCTTTGAAACTTGACAATATAATGGAGTTCTCAGATTTGTCTCTATGGTTTGTATCCTGTTCAAGTAGCCCTAGGCACAGACTGCGGAAAAGCACTTTCATTGAGAGGGGTTGCCAAGCTTCTAAGAAATAACGAGTTTCCGAAATACCAGCAAATATTTTTTCACCCAATCTTGATGATACTTGGTGGTAATGATCAGTACACAAATCCCACTTGGCTCACGAAAATTTGTTCTTCAAGTTTGAAGCTTTAGTCTACAGTAGCAGTTTTTATATTTAGGTTTCCCTCTGTTCTCTCCTATATAGATAGATGAATTTGGAACTCTAAATCCAACATGGTTTGTAGTAGGTCTTTGAAACTTGACAAAATAAAGGAGTTCTCAGTTTTGTCTCTATGGTTTGTTTCCTCTTCAAGTATCCCTACTCACAGACTGTGGAAAGCATTTTCATTGAGAGGGGTTGCCAAGCTTCTACGAAATAACGAGTTTCCGAAATACCAGCCAATATTTTTTCACCCAATCTTGATAATACTTGGTGGTAATGATCAGTACACAAATCCCACTTGGCTCACCAAATTTTGTTCTTCTAGGTTGAAGCGTTCTTCGACAGTAGCAGTTTTTATATTTAGGGTTCACCCTGTTCTCTCATATATAGATAGATGAATTTGGAACTCTAAATCCAACATGGTTTGTAGTAGCTCTTTGAAACTTTACAAAATAAAGTAGTTCTGAGTTTTCTCTCTATGGTTTGTTTCCTCTTCAAGTAGCCCTAGGCACAGACTGTGGAAAAGCACTTTCATTGAGAGTGGTTGCCAGGCTTCTAAGATTACAAGTTTCCGAAATACCAGCAAATATTTTTTCACCCAATCTTGATGATAC
The DNA here is from genome assembly GCF_048772815.1 of Callospermophilus lateralis. Lineage (NCBI taxonomy): Eukaryota > Metazoa > Chordata > Mammalia > Rodentia > Sciuridae > Callospermophilus > Callospermophilus lateralis. Next base: position 64,805 of record NW_027515683.1, read on the forward strand.
TTGGTGGTAATGATCAGTATACAAATCGCAATTGGCTCACCAAATTTTGTTCTTCTAGGTTGAAGCGTTCGTCTACAGTAGCAGTTTTTATATTTAGGTTTCCCTCTGTTCTCTCCTATATAGATAGATGAATTTGGAACTCTAAGTCCAACATGGATTGTAGTAGCTCTTTGAAACTTGACAAAATAAAGGAGTTCTCAGTTTTGTCTCTATGGTTTGTTTCCTCTTCTAGTAGCCCTAGGCACAGACTGTGGAAAGCACTTTCATTTAGAGGGGTTGCCAAGCTTCTAAGAAATAACGAGTTTCCGAAATACCAGCAAATATTTTTTCACCCACTCTTGATGATACTTGGTGGTAATGATCAGTACACAAGTCCCACTTGGCTCACAAAATTTTTTTCTTCTAGGTTGAAGCGTTCGTCGACAGTAGCAGTTCTTATATTTAGGTTTCCCTCTGTTCTCTCCTATATAGGTAGATGAATTTGGAACTCTAAATCCAACATGGTTTGTAGTAGCTCTTTGAAACTTGACAAAATAAAGGAGTTCTCAGATTTGTCTCTATAGTTTGTTTCCTCTTCAAGTAGCCCTAGGCACAGACTGTGGAAAAGCACTTTCATTAAGAGGGGTTGCAAAACTTCAAAGAAATTACGAGTTTTCGAAATACCAGCAAATATTTTTTCACCCAATCTTGATGATACTTGGTGGTAATGATCAGTACACAAATCCCACTCGGCTCACGAAATTTTGTTCTTCGAGTTTGAAGCTTTAGTCTACAGTAGCAGTTTTTATATTTAGGTTTCCCTCTGTTCTCTCCTATATAGATAGATGAATTTGGAACTCTAAATTCAACATGGTTTGTAGTAGCTCTTTGAAACTTGACAAAATAAAGGAGTTCTCAGTTTTGTCTCTATGGTTTGTTTCCTCTTCAAGTAGCCCTAGGCACAGACTGTGGAAAGCACTTTCATTGAGAGGGGTTGCCAAGCTTCTAAGAATTAACGAGTTTAGGAAATACCGGCAAATATTTTTTCACCCAATCTTGATGATACTTGGTGGTAAAGATCAGTACACAAATCCCACTTGGCTCACCAAATTTTGTTCTTCTAGGTTAAAGCTTTCGTCTACAGTAGCAGTTTTTATATTTAGTTTTCCCTCTGTTCTCTCCTATATAGATAGATGAATTTGGAACTCTAAATTCAACATGGTTTGTAGTAGCTCTTTTAAACTTGACAAAATAAAGGAGTTCTCAGTTTTGTCTCTATGGTTTGTTTCCTCTTCAATAGCCCTAGGCACAGACTGTGGAAAGCACTTTCATTTAGAGGGGTTGCCAAACTTCTAAGAAATAACGAGTTTCCGAAATACCAGCAAATATTTTTTCACCCAATCTTGATGATACTTGGTGGTAATGATCAGTACACAAGTCCCACTTGGCTCACAAAATTTTTTTCTTCTAGGTTGAAGCGTTCGTCGACAGTAGCAGTTCTTATATTTAGGTTTCCCTCTGTTCTCTCCTATATAGATAGATGAATTTGGAACTCTAAATCCAACATGGTTTGTAGTAGCTCTTTGAAACTTGACAAAATATAGGAGTTCTCATATTTGTCTCTATGGTTTGTTTCCTCTTCAAGTAGCCCTAGGCACAGACTGTGGAAAAGCACTTTCATTGAGAGGGGTTGCCAAGCTTCTAAGAAATTACGAGATTTCGAAATACCAGCAAATATTTTTTCACCCAATCTTGATGATACTTGGTGGTAATGATCAGTACACAAATCCCACTTGGCTGACGAAATTTTGTTCTTCGAGTTTGAAGCTTTCGTCTACAGTAGCAGTTTTTATATTTAGGTTTCCCTCTGTTCTCTCCTATATAGGTAGATGAATTTGGAACTCTAAATCCAACATGGTTTGTAGTAGCTCTTTGAAACTTGACAAAATAAAGCAGTTCTTAGTTTTGTCTCTATGTTTTGTTTCCTCTTCAAGTAGCCGTAGGCACAGACTGTGGAAAGCACTTTCATTGAGATGGGTTGCCAAGCTTCTAAGAAATAACGAGTTTCCGAAATACCAGCAAATATTTTTTCACCCAATCTTGATGATACTTGGTGGTTTTGATCAGTACACAAATCCCACTTGGCTCACCAAAGTTTGTCCTTCTAGGTTGAAGCGTTTGTCTACTGTAGCAGTTTTTATATTTAGGTTTCACTCTGTTCTCTCATATAGAGATAGATGAATTTGGAACACTAAATCCAACATGGTTTGTAGTAGCTCTTTGAAACTTGACAAAATAAAGATTTTCTCAGTTTTGTCTCTATGGTTTGTTTCCTCTTCGAGTAGCCCTAGGTACACACTGTGGAAAAGCACTTTCATTGAGAGGGGTTGCCATGCTTCTAAGAAATAACGAGTTTCCGAAATACCACCAAATATTTTTTCACCCAATCTTGATGATACTTGGTGTTAATGATCAGTACAGAAATCCCTCTTGGCTCACCAAATTTTGTTCTTCTAGTTTGAACCTTTTGTCTACAGTAGCAGTTTTTATATTTAGGTTTCCCTCTGTTCTCTCGTATATAGATAGATGAATTTGGAACTCTAAATCCAACATGGTTTTGTAGTAGCTCTTTGAAGCTTGACAAAATAAAGGAGTTCTTAGTTTTGTCTCTATGTTTTGTTTCCTCTTCAAGTAGCCCTAGGCACAGACTGTGGAAAGCACTTTCATTGAGATGGGTTCCCAAGCTTCTAAGAAATAACGAGTTTCCAAAATACCAGCAAATATTTTTTCACCCAATCTTGATGATACTTGGTGGTAATGATCAGTACACAAATCCCACTTGGCTCACCAAATTTTGTTCTTCTAGGTTGAAACGTTCGTCTACAATAGCAGTTTTTATATTTAGGTTTCCCTCTGTTCTCTCCTGTATAGATAGATGTATTTGGAACTCTAAATCCAACATGGTTTGTAGTAGCTCTTTGAAACTTGACAAAATAAAGGAGGTCTCACTTTTTTCCCTATGGATTGTTTCCTCTTCAAGTAGCCCTAGGCAAACACTGTGGAAAAGCACTTTCATTGAGAGGGGTTGCCAAGCTTCTAAGAATTAACGAGTTTAGGAAATACCAGCAAATATTTTTTCACCCAATCTTGATGATACTTGGTGGTAATGATCAGTACACAAATCCCACTTGGCTCACCAAATTTTGTTCTTCTAGGTTAAAGCTTTCGTCTACAGTAGCAGTTTTTATATTTAGTTTTCTCTCTGATCTCTCCTATATAGATAGATGAATTTGGAACTCTAAATTCAACATGGTTTGTAGTAGCTCTTTTAAACTTGACAAAATAAAGGCGTTCTCAGTTTTGTCTCTATGGTTTGTTTCCTCTTCAATAGCCCTAGGCACAGACTGTGGAAAGCACTTTCATTTAGAGGGGTTGCCAAACTTCTAAGAAATAACGAGTTTCCGAAATAGCAGCAAATATTTTTTCACCCAATCTTGATGATACGTGGTGGTAATGATCAGTACACAAGTCCCACTTGGCTCACAAAATTTTTTTCTTCTAGGTTGAAGCGTTCGTCGACAGTAGCAGTTCTTATATTTAGGTTTCCCTCTGTTCTCTCCTATATAGATAGATGAATTTGGAACTCTAAATCCAACATGGTTTGTAGTAGCTCTTTGAAACTTGACAAAATATAGGAGTTCTCAGATTTGTCTCTATGGTTTGTTTCCTCTTCAAGTAGCCCTAGGCACAGACTGTGGAAAAGCACTTTCATTGAGAGGGGTTGCCAAGCTTCTAAGAAATTACGAGTTTTCGAAATACCAGCAAATATTTTTTCACCCAATCTTGATGATACTTGGTGGTAATGATCAGTACACAAATCCCACTTGGCTGACGAAATTTTGTTCTTCGAGTTTGAAGCTTTCGTCTACAGTAGCAGTTTTTATATTTAGGTTTCCCTCTGTTCTCTCCTATATAGGTAGATGAATTTGGAACTCTAAATTCAACATGGTTTGTAGTAGCTCTTTGAAACTTGAGAAAATAAAGGAGTTCTCAGTTTTGTCTCTATGGTTTGTTTCCTCTTCAAGTAGCCCTAGGCACAGACTGTGGAAAGCACTTTCATTGAGAGGGGTTGCCAAGCTTCTAAGAAATTACGAGTTTTCGAAATACCAGCAAATATTTTTTCACCCAATCTTGATGATACTTGGTGGTAATGATCAGTACACAAATCCCACTTGGCTCACGAAATTTTTTTCTTCGAGTTTGAAGCTTTCGTCTACAGTAGCAGTTTTTATATTTAGGTTTCCCTCTGTTCTCTCCTATATAGGTAGATGAATTTGGAACTCTAAATTCAACATGGTTTGTAGTAGCTCTTTGAAACTTGAGAAAATAAAGGAGTTCTCCGTTTTGTCTCTATGGTTTGTTTCCTCTTCAAGTAGCCCTAGGCACAGACTGTGGAAAGCACTTTCATTTAGAGGGGTTGCCAAACTTCTAAGAAATAACGAGTTTCCGAAATACCAGCAAATATTTTTTCACCCAATCTTGATGATACTTGGTGGTAATGATCAGTACACAAGTCCCACTTGGCTCACAAAATTTTTTTCTTCTAGGTTGAAGCGTTCGTCGACAGTAGCAGTTCTTATAATTAGGTTTCCCTCTGTTCTCTCCTATATAGATAGATGAATTTGGAACTCTAAATCCAACATGGTTTGTAGTACCTCTTTGAAACTTGACAAAATAAAGGAGTTCTCAGATTTGTCTCTATGGTTTGTTTCTTCTTCAACTAGCCCTAGGCACAGACTGTGGAAAAGAACTTTCATTGAGAGGGGTTGCCAAGCTTTTAAGAAATTACGAGTTTTCAAAATACCAGCAAATATTTTTTCACCCAAACTTGATGATACTTGGTGGTAATGATCAGTACACAAATCCCACTTGGCTCACGAAGTTTTGTTCTTCGAGTTTGAAGCTGTCATCTACAGTAGCAGTTTTTATATTTAGGTTTCCCTCTGTTCTCTCCTATATAGATAGATGAATTTGGAACTCTAAATCCAACATGGTTTGTAGTAGCTCTTTGAAACTTGACAAAATAAAGCAGTTCTTAGTTTTGTCTCTATGTTTTGTTTCCTCTTCAAGTAGCCGTAGGCACAGACTGTGGAAAGCACTTTCATTGAGATGGGTTGCCAAGCTTCTAAGAAATAACGAGTTTCCGAAATACCAGCAAATATTTTTTCACCCAATCTTGATGATACTTGGTGGTTTTGATCAGTACACAAATCCCACTTGGCTCACCAAAGTTTGTCCTTCTAGGTTGAAGCGTTTGTCTACTGTAGCAGTTTTTATATTTAGGTTTCACTCTGTTCTCTCATATAGAGATAGATGAATTTGGAACACTAAATCCAACATGGTTTGTAGTAGCTCTTTGAAACTTGACAAAATAAAGATTTTCTCAGTTTTGTCTCTATGGTTTGTTTCCTCTTCGAGTAGCCCTAGATACACACTGTGGAAAAGCACTTTCATTGAGAGGGGTTGCCATGCTTCTAAGAAATAACGAGTTTCCGAAATACCACCAAATATTTTTTCACCCAATCGTGATGATACTTGGTGGTAATGATCAGTACAGAAATCCCAGTTGGCTCACCAAATTTTGTTCTTCTAGTGTGAACATTTCGTCTACAGTAGCAGTTTTTATATTTAGGTTTCCCTCTGTTCTCTCCTATATAGATAGATGAATTTGGAACTCTAAATCCAACATGGTTTGTAGTAGCTCTTTGAAACTTGACAAAATAAAGGAGTTCTTATTTTTTTCTCTATGTTTTGTTTCCTCTTCAAGTAGCTATAGGCACAGACTGTGGAAAGCACTTTCATTGAGATGGGTTCCCAAGCTTCTAAGAAATAACGAGTTTCCAAAATACCAGCAAATATTTTTTCACCCAATCTTGATGATACTTGGTGGTAATGATCAGTACACAAATCCCACTTGGCTCACCAAATTTTGTTCTTCTAGGTTGAAAAGTTCGTCACAATTGCAGTTTTTATATTTAGGTTTCCCTCTGTTCCCTCCTGTATAGATAGATGTATTTGGAACTCTAAATCCAACATGGTTTGTAGTAGCTCTTTGAAACTTGACAAAATAAAGGAGGTCTCAGTTTTTTCCCTATGGATTGTTTCCTCTTCAAGTAGCCCTAGGCAAACACTGTGGAAAAGCACTTTCATTGAGAGGGGTTGCCAAGCTTCTAAGAAATAACGAGTTTCCGAAATACCAGCAAATACATTTTCAACCAATCTTGATGATACTGGTGGAAATGATCAGTACACAAATCCCACTTGGCTCACGAAATTTTGTTCTTCTAGGTTGAAGAGTTCGTCTACAGAAGCAGTTTTTATATTTAGGTTTCCCTCTGTTCTCTCCTATATAGATATATGAATTTGGAACTCTAAATCCAACATGGTTTGTAGTAGCTCTTTGAAACTTGACAAAATAAAGGAGTTCTCAGATTTGTTCCTATGTTTTGTTTCCTCTTCAAGTAGCCCTAGGCACAGACTGTGGAAAAGCACTTTCATTGAGAGGGGTTGCCAAGGTTCTAAGAAATAACGAGTTTCCGAAATACCAGCAAAAATTTTTTCAACCAATCTTGATGATACTTGGTGGTAATGATCAGTACACAGATCCCACTTGGCTCACCAAATTTTGTTCTTCTAGGTTGTAGCGTTCGTCTACAGTAGCAGTTTTTATATTTAGGTTTCACTCTATTCTCTCATACATAGATAGATGAATTAGGAACTCTAAATCCAACATGGTTTGTAGTAGCTCGTTGAATCTTGACAAAATAAAGGAGTTCTCCGTTTTGTCTCTATGGTTTGTTTCCTCTTCAAGTAGCCCTAGGCACAGACTGTGGAAAAGCACTTTCATTGAGAGGGGTTGCCAAGCTTCTAAGAAATTACGAATTTCCGAAACACCTTCAAATATTTTTTCACCCAATCTTGATGATACTTGGTGGTAATGATCAGTACACAAATCCCACTTGGCTCACCAAATTTTGTTCTTCTAGGTTGAAGCGTTCGTCTACAGTAGCAGTTTTTATATTTAGGTTTCCCTCTGTTCTCTCCTATATAGATAGATGAATTTGGAACTCTAAATCCAACATGGTTTGTAGTAGCTCTTTGAAACTTGACAAAATAAAGGAGTTCTCAGTTTTTTCCCTATGGATTGTTTCCTCTTCAAGTGTCCCTAGGCAAACACTGTGGAAAAGCACTTTCATTGAGAGGGGTTGCCAAGCTTCTAAGAAATAACGAGTTTCTCAAATACCAGCAAATACTTTTTCACCCAATCTTGATGATACTTGGTGGTAATGATCAGTACACAAATCCCACTTGGCTCACCAAATTTTGTTCTTCTATGTTGAAGAGTTCGTCTACAATAGCTGTTTTTTATATTTAGGTTTCTCTCTGTTCTCTCCTATATAGATAGATGAATTTGGAAGTCTAAATCCAACATGGATTGTAGTAGCTCTTTGAAATGAAAAAATAAAGGAGTTCTCAGTTTTGTCTCTATGGTTTGTTTCCTCTTCAAGTAGCCCTAGGCACAGACTGTGGAAAAGCACTTTCATCGAGAGGGGTTGCCATGCTTCTAAGAAATAACGAGTTTCCGAAATACCAGCAAATATTTTTTCACCCAATCTGGATGATACTTGGTGGTAATGATCAGTACACATATCCCACTTGGCTCACCAAATTTTGTTCTTCTAGGTTGAAGCGTTCATCTACAGTAGCGGTTTTTATATTTAGGTTTCCCTCTGTTCTCTCCTTTATAGATAGATGAATTTGGAACTCTAAATCCAACATGGTTTGTAGTAGCTCTTTGAAACATGACAAAATAAAGGAGTTCTCAGTTTTGTCTCTATGGTTTGTTTCCTCTTCAAGTAGCCCTAGGCACAGACTGTGGAAAGCACTTTCATTGAGATGGGTTGCCAAGCTTCTAAGAAATAACGAGTTTCCGAAATACCAGCAAAAATTTTTTCAACCAATCTTGATGATACTTGGTGGTAATGATCATTACACAAATCCAACTTGGCTCACCAAATTTTGTTCTTCTAGGTTGTAGCGTTCGCTACAGTAGCAGTTTTTATATTTAGGGTTCCCTCTGTTCTCTCCTATATAGATAGATGAATTTGGAACTCTAAATCCAACATGGTTTGTAGTAGCTCTTTGAATCTTGACAAAATAAAGGAGTTCTCAGTTTTTTCCCTATGGATTGTTTCCTCTTCAAGTAGCCCTAGGCAAACACTGTGGAAAACCACTTTCATTGAGAGGGGTTGCCAAGCTTCTAAGAAATAACGAGTTTCCGAAATACCAGCGAATACTTTTTCACCCAATCTTAATGATACTTGGTGGTAATGATCAGTACACAAATCCCACTTGGCTCACCAAATTT
>NW_027515684.1:0-73194 GCF_048772815.1 Callospermophilus lateralis
ACAGTCTGTGCCTAGGGCTACTTGAAGAGGAAACAAACCATAGAGACAAAACTGAGAATTCCTTTATTTTGTCAAGTTTCAAGAGCTACTACAAACCATGTTGGATTTAGAGTTCCAAATTCATCTATCTATATAGCAGAGAACAGAGGGAAACCTAAATATAAAAATTGCTACTGTAGACGAACGCTTCAACCTAAAAGAACAAAATTTGGTGAGCCAAGTGGGATTTGTGTACTGATCATTAGCAACAAGTATCATCGAGATTGGCTAAAAAATAATTGCTGGTATTTCGGAAAATAGTTATTTCTTAGAAGCTTGGCAACCCCTCTGAATGAAAGTGCTTTTCCACAGTCTGTGCCTAGGGCTACTGGAGGAGGAAAAAAACCATAGAGACAAAACTGAGAACTCCTTTATTTTGTCAAGTTTCAAAGAGCTACTATAAACCATGTTGGATTTAGTGTTCCAAATTCATCTACTTATATATGAGAGAACAGAGCGAAACTTAATATAAATCTGCTACTGTAGACGAACGCTTCAACCTAGAAGAACAAAATTTGGTGAGCCAAGTGGGATTTGTGTACTGATCATTACCACCAAGTATCATCAAGATTGGGTGAAAAAATATTTGCTGGTATTTCGGAAACTCGTAATTTCTTAGAAGCTTGGCAACCCCTCTCAATGAAAGTGCTTTTCCACAGTCTGTGCCTAGGGCTACTTGAAGAGGAAACCAACCATAGAGACAAATCTGAGAAAACCTTTATTTTTTCAAGTTTAAAAGAGCTACTACAAACCATGTTGGTTTTAGAGTTCCAAATTCATCTATGTATATAGGAGAGAACAGAGTGAAACCTAAATATAAAAACTACTACTGTAGACGAACGCTTCAACCTAGAAAAACCAAATTTGGTGAGCCAAGTGGGATTTGTGTACTGATCATTAGCAACAAGTATCATCAAGATTGGGTGAAAAAATATTTGCTTGTATTTCGGAAACTCGTTATTTCTTAGAAGCTTGGCAACCCCTCTCAATGAAAGTGCTTTTTCACAGTGTGCCTAGGGCTACTTGAAGAGGAAACAATCCATAGAGACAAAACTGAGAACTCCTTTAGTTTGTCATGTTTCAAAGAGCTACTACAAATCATGTTGTATTTAGAGTTCCTAATTAATCTATCTATACAGGAGAGAACAGAGGGCAACCTAAATATAAAAACTGCTACTGTAGACGAACGCTTCAACCTAGAAGAACAAAATTTGGTGAGCCAAGTGGGATTTGTGTACTGATCATCAGCCACAAGTATCATCAAGATTGGGTGAAAAAATATTTGCTGGTATTTCGGAAACTCGTTATTTCTTAGAAGCCTGGAAACCCCTCTCAACGAAAGTGCTTTTCCAAAGTGTGTGCCTAGGGCTACTTGAAGAGGAAACAAACCATAGAGACAAAACTGAGAACTACTTTATTTTGTCAAGTTTCAAAGAGCTACTAAAAACCATGTTGGATTTAGAGTTCCAAATTCATCTATCTAAATAGGAGAGAACACAGGGAAACCTAAATATAAAAACTGCTACTGTAGACGATCGCTTCAACCTAGAAGAACAAAATTTGGTGAGCCAAGTAGGATTTGTGTACTGATCATTACCACCAAGTATCCATCAATATTGGGTGAAGAAATATTTGCTGGTATTTCGGAAACTCATAATTTCTTAGAAGCTTGGCAACCCCTCTCAATGAAAGTGCTTTTCCACAGTCTGTGCAAAGGGCTACTTGAAGAGGAAACAAACCATAGAGACAAACATGAGAACTCCTTTATTTGGTCAATTTTCAAAGAGCTACTACAACCCATGTTGGATTTAGAGTTCCGAATTCATCTATCTATATAGGAGAGAACAAGAGAAACCTAAATATAAAAACTGCTACTATAGACGAACGCTTCAACCTAGAAGAACAATATTTGGTGAGCCAAGTGGTATTTGTGTACTGATCATTAGCAACAGGTATCATCAAGATTGGGTGAAAAAAAATTTGCTGGTATTTCGGAAACTCGTTATTTCTTAGAAGCTTGTCAACCCCTCTCAATGAAAGTGCTTTTCCACAGTATGTGCCTAGGGCTACTTGAAGAGGAAACAAACCATAGAGACAAAACTGAGAAGTTTTTTATTTTGTCAAGTTTCAAAGAGCTACTACAAACCATGTTGGATTTAGAGTTCCAAATTCATCTATCTATATAGGAGAGAACAGAGGGAAACCTAGATATAAAAACTGCTACTTTAGACAAACGCTTCAACCTAGAAGAACAAAGTTTGGTGAGCCAAGTGGGATTTGTGTACTGATTATTTAGCAACAAGTATCATGAATATTGGTTGAAAAAATATTTGCTGGTATTTTGGAAACTCGTTATTTCTTAGAAGCTTGGCAACCCCTCTCAATGAAAGTGCTTTTCCACAGTTGGTGCCTAGGGCTACATGAAGAGGAAACAATCCATAGAGACAAAACTGAGAACTCCTTTATTTTGTCAAGTTTCAAGAGCTACTACAAACCATGTTGGATTTAGTGTTCCAAATTCATCTATCTATACTGGAGAGGACAGAGGGGAAACCTAAATATATAAACTGCTACTGTAGATGAACGCTTCAACCTAGGAGAACAAAATTTGGTGAGCCAAGTGGGATTTGTGTACTGATCATTACCACCAAGTGTCATCAAGATTGGGTGAAAAAATATTTGCTGGTATTTTGGAAACTCGTTATTTCTTAGAAGCTTGTCAACCCATCTCAATGAAAGTGCTTTCCACAATCTGTGCCTAGTGCTACTTGAAGAGGAAACAAACCATAGAGACAAAACTGAGAACTCCTTTATTTTGTCAAGTTTCAAAGAGCTACTATAATCCATGTTGGATTTAGAGTTCAGAATTCATCAATCTATATAGGAGAGAACAGAGGGAATCCTAAATATAAAAACTGCAATTGTATACGAATGCTTCAACCTAGAAGAACAAAATTTGGTGAGCAAAGTGGGATTTGTGTACTGATCATTACCACCAAGAATCATCAAGATTGGGTGAAAAAATATTTGCTGGTATTTCTGAAACTCGTTATTTCTTAGAAGCTTGGCAACCCCTCTCAATGAAAGTGCTTTTCCACAGTCTGTGCCTAGGGCTACTTGAAGAGGAAACAAACCATATGGACAAAACTGAGAACTCCTTTATTTTATCAACTTTCAAAGAGCTACTACAAACCATGTTGGATTTAGAATTCCAACTTCATCTATCTATATAGGAGAGAACAGATGGAAACCTAAATATAAAAACTGCTACTGAAGACGAACGCATCAACCTAGCAGAACAAAATTTGGTGAGCCAAGTGGGATTTGTGTACTGATCATCAGCAACAAGTATCATCAAGATTGGCTGAAAAAATATTTGCTGGTATTTCGGAAACTCGTTATTTCTTAGAAGCTTGGCAACAGCTCTCAATGAAAGTGCTTTTCCACAGTCTGTGCCTAGGGCTACTTGAAGATTAAACAAACCATAGAGACAAAACTGAGAACTCCTTTATTTTGTCAAGTTTCAAAGAGCTACTAAAAACCATGTTGGATTTATAGTTCCAAATTCATCTATCTAAATAGGAGAGAACAGAGGGAAACCTAAATATAAAAACTGCTTCTGTAGACGAATGCTTCAACCTAGAAGAACAAAATTTGGTGAGCAAAGTGGGATTTGTGTACTGATCATTACCACCAAGTATCATCAAGATTGGCTGAAAAAATATTTGCTGGTATTTCGGAAACTCGTAAATTCTTAGAAGCTTGGCAACCCCTCTCAATGAAAGTGCTTTTCCACAGTCTGTGCCTAGGGCTAGTTGAAGAAGAAACAAACCATAGAGACAAAACTGAGAACTCCTTTATTTCGTCAAGTTTCAAAGAGCTACTACTAACCATGTTGGATTTAGAGTTCCAAATTCATCTATCTATATAGGAGAGAACAGAGGGAAACCTAAATATAAAACTGCTACTGTAGAAGAATGCTTAAAACTAGAAGAACAAAATTTGGTGAGCCAAGGGAATTTGTGTACTGATCATTACCACCAAGTATCATCAAGATTGGGTGAAACAATATTTGCTGGTATTTCGGAAACTCTTTATTTTTAGAAGGATATCAACCCCTCTCCATGAAAGTGCTTTTCCACAGTGAGTGCCTAGGGCTTCTTGAAGAGGAAACAAACCATAGAGACACAACTGAGAAAACCTTTATTTTGTCATGTTTCAAAGAGCTACTACAAACCATGTTGTATTTAGAGTTCCTAATTAATCTATCTATACAGGAGAGAAGAGAGGGCAACCTAAATATAAAAACTGCTACTGTAGACGAACGCTTCAACATAGAAGAATAAAATTTGGTGAGCCAAGTGGGATTTGTGTACTGATCATTGCCACCAAGTATCATCAAGATTGGGTGAAAAAATATTTGCAGGTATATGAGAAACTCGTTATTTCTTGGAAGCTTGGCAACCCCTCTCAATGAAAGTGCTTTTCCACAGTCTGTGCCTAGGGCTACTTGAAGAGGAAACTAACCATAGAGACAAAACTGAGAACTCCTTTATTTTGTCAAGTTTCAAAGAGCTACTGCAATCCATGTTGGATTTAGAGTTCCAAATTCATCAATCTATATCGGAGAGAACAGAGGGAAACGTAAATATAAAAACTGCTATTGTGGACGAACGCTTCAACCTAGAAGAACAAAATTTGGTGAGCCAAGTGGGATTTGTGTACTGATCATTACCACCAAGTATCATCAAGATTGGGTGAAAAAATATTTGCTGGTATTTTGGAAACTCATTATTTCTTAGAAGCTTGGCAACCCATCTCAATGAAAGTGCTTTCCACAGTCTGTGCCTAGTCCTACTTGAAGAGGAAACAAACCATAGAGACAAAACTGAGAACTCCTTTATTTTGTCAAGTTTCAAAGAGCTACTATAAACCATGTTGGATTTAGAGTTCCAAATTCATCAATCTATATAGGAGAGAACAGAGGGAAACCTAAATATAAAAACTGCTATTGTAGACGAACGCTTCAACCTACAAGAATAAAATTTGGTGAGCCAAGTGGGATTTGTGTACTAATCATGACCACCAAGTATCATCAAGATTGGGTGAAAAAATATTTGCTGGTATTTCGGAAACTCGTTATTTCTTAGAAGCTTGGCAACCCCTCTCAATGAAAGTGCTTTTCCACAGTCTGTGCCTAGGGCTAGTTGAAGAGGAAACAAACCATACAGACAAAACTGAGAACTCCTTTTTTGTCAAGTTGCAAAGAGCTACTACAAACCATGTTGGATTTAGAGTTCCAAATTCATCTATCTATATAGGAGAGGACAGAGGGAAACCTAAATATAAAAACTGCTACTGTAGACGAACGCTTCAACCTAGAAGAACAAAATTTGGTGAGCCAAGTGGGATTGGTGTACTGATCATTAGCAACAAGTATAATCAAGTTTTAGTGAAAAAATATTTGCTGGTATTTCGGAAAATCGTTATTTCTTTGAAGCTTGGCAACCCCTCTCAATGAAAGTGCTTTTCAACAGTCTGTGCCTAGGGCTTCTTGAAGAGGAAACAAACCATACAGACAAAACTGAGAACTCCTTTATATTGTCAAGTTTCAAAGAGCTACTACAAACCATGTTGGATTTAGAGTTCCAAATTCATATATCTATATAGGAGAGAACAGAGGGAAACCTAAATATAAAAACTGCTACTGTAGAAGAACGCTTCAACCTAGAAGAACAAAATTTGGTGAGCCAAGTGGGATTTGTGTACTGATCATTACCACCAAGTATCATCAAGATTGGGTGAAAAAATATTTGCTGGTATTTTGGAAACTCGTTATTTCTTAGAAGCTTGGCAACCCCTCACAATGAAAGTGCTTATCCACAGTCTGTGCCTAGGGCTACTTGAAGAGGAAACAAACCATAGAGACAAAACTGAGAACTCCTTTTTTTGTCAAGTTTCAAAGAGCTACTATAATCCACGTTGGATTTAGAGTTCCAAATTCATCTATCTATATAGGAGAGAACAGAGAGAAACCTAAATATAAAAACTGCTACTGTAGACGAACGCTTCAACCTAGAAGAACAAAATTTCGTGAGCCAAGTGGGATTTGTGTACTGATCATTACCACCAAGTATCATCAAGATTGGGTGAAAAAATATTTGCTGGTATTTCGGAAACTCGTTATTTCTTAGAAGCTTCTAAACCCATCTCAATGAAAGTACATTTCCACAGTCTGTGCCTAGGGCTACTTGAAGAGGAAACAAACCATAGAGACAAAACTGAGAACTCCTTTATTTTATAAACTTTCAAGGATCTACTACAAACTATGTTGGATTTAGAGTTCCAAATTCATCTATCTATATATGAGAGAACAGAGGGAAACCTAAACATAAAAACTGCTACTGTAGACGAACGCATCAACCTAGAAGAACAAAATTTGGTGAGCCAAGTGGGATTTGTGTACTGATCATTACCACCAAGTATCATCAAGATTGGGTGAAAAAATATTTGCTGGTATTTTGGAATCTCGTTATTTCTTAGAAGCTTGGCAATGCATCTCAGTGAAAGTGCTTTCCACCGTCTGTGCCTAGGACTACTTGAAGAGGAAACAAACCATAGAGACAAAACTGAGAACTTTTTTATTTATCAAGTTTCAAAGAGCTACTACAATCCATGTTGGTTTTAGAGTTAAAATTCTTCTATCTATATAGGAGAGAACAGAGGGAAACCTAAATATAAAAACTGCTACTGTAGACGAAAGCTTCAAACTAGAAGAACAAAATTTGGTGAGCCAAGTGGGATTTGTGTACAGATCATTACCACCATGTATCATCAAGTTTGGGTGAAAAAATATTTGCTGGTATTTCAGAAACTCGTTATTTCTTAGAAGCCTCTCAACCCATCTCAATGAAAGTACATTTCCACAGTCTGTGCCTAGGGCTACTTGAAGAGGAAACAAACCATAGAGACAAAACTGAGAACTCCTTCATTTTGTCAAGTTTGAAAGAGCTACTACAAACCATGTTGGATTTAGAGTTCCAAAATCATCTACCTATATAGGAGAGAACAGAGGAAAACCTAAATATAAAAACTGCTACTGTAGACGAACGCTTCAACCTAGAAGAACAAAATTTGGTGAGCCAAGTGGGATTTGTGTACTGATCATTACCACCAAGTATCATCAAGTTTGGGTGAAAAAATATTTGCTGGTATTTCAGAAACTCGTTATTTCTTAGAAGCTTCTCAACCCATCTCAATGAAAGTGATTTTCCACAGTCTGTGCCTAGTGGTACTTGAAGAGGATACAAACCATAGAGACAAAACTGAGAACTCCTTTATTTTATCAAGGTTCAAGGAGCTACTACATACCATGTTGGATTTAGAGTTCCAAATTCATCTATCTATATATGAGAGAACAGAGGGAAACCTAATTATAAAAGCTGCTACTGTAGACGAACGCATCAACCTAGAAGAAAAAAATTTGGAAAGCCAAGTGGGATTTGTGTTCTGATCATTACCACCAAGTATCATCAAGATTGGTTGAAAAAATATTTGCTGGTATTTTGGAAACTCGTTATTTCTTAGAAGCTTGGCAACAAATCTCAGTGAAAGTGCTTTTCCCAGTCTATGCCTAGGACTACTTGAAGAGGAAACAAACCATAGAGACAAAACTGAGAACTCCTTTATTTTGTCATGTTTCAAAGAGCTACTACAAACCATGTTGGATTTAGAGTTCCAAATTCATCTATCTATATAATAGAGAACAGAGGATAACCTAACTATAAAAACTGCTACTCTAGACGAACGCATCAACCTAGAAGAACAAAATTTGGTGAGCCAAGTGGGATTTGCGTACTGATCATTACCACCAAGTATCATCAAGATTGGTTGAAAAAATATTTGCTGGTATTTTGGAAACTCGTTATTTCTAAGAAGCTTGCCAACAAATCTCAGTGAAAGTGCTTTTCACAGTCTGTGCCTAGGACTACTTGAAGAGGAAACAAACCATAGAGACAAAACTGAGATCTTTTTTATTTTATCAAGTTTCAAAGAGCTACTACAAACCATGTTGGATTTAGAGTTCCAAATTCATCTATCTATATAGGAGAGAACAGAGGGAAACCTAAATATAAATACTGCTACTGTAGACGCAAGCTTCAAACTAGAAAAACAAAATTTGGTGAGCCAAGTGGGATTCGTGTACTGATCATTACCAACAAGTATCATCAAGTTTGGGTGAAAAAATATTTGCTGGTATTTAGGAAACTCGTTATTTCTTAGAAGCTTCTCAACCCATCTCAATGAAAGAGCTTTTCCACAGTCTGAGCCTAGGGCTACTTGAAGAGGAAACAAACCATAGAGACAAAACTGAGAACTCCTTTATTTTCTCAAGTTTCAAAGAGCTACTACAAACCATGGTGGATTTAGAGTTCCAAATTCATCTATCTATATTGGAGAGAACAGAGGGAAACCTAAATATAAAAACTGCTACTGTAGACGAACGCTTCAAACTAGAAGAACAAAATATGTTGAGCCAAGTGGGATTTGTGTACTGATCATTACCACCAAGTATCATCAAGTTTGGGTGAAAAAATATTTGCTGGTATTTCGGAAACTCGTTATTTCTTAGAAGCTTCTCAACCCATCTCAATGAAAGTAAATTTCCACAGTCTGTGCCTAGGGCTACTTGAAGAGGAAACAAACCATAGAGCAAAACTGAGAACTCCTTCATTTTTTCAAGTTTCAAAGAGCTACTACAAACCATGTTGGATTTAGAGTTCCAAAATCATCTATCTATATAGGAGAGAACAGAGGGAAACCTCAATATAAAAACTGATACTGTAGACGAACGCTTCAACCTAGAAGAACAAAATTTGGTGAGCCAAGTGGGATTTGTGTAGTGATCATTACCACCAAGTATCATCAAGATTGGGTGAAAAAATATTTGCTGTTATTTCGGAAACTCGTAATTTCTAAGAAGCTTGGCAACCCCTCTCAATGAAAGTGCTTTTCCACAGTCTGTGCCTAGGGCTACTTGAAGAGGAAACAAACCATAGAGACAAACTGAGAACTCCTTTATTTTGTCAAGTTTCAAAGAGCTACTACAAACCATGTTTGATTTAGAGTTCCAAATACATCTATCTATATATGAGAGAACAGAGTGAAACCTAAATATAAAAACTGCTACTGTAAACGAACGCTTCAACCTAGAAGAACAAAATTTGGTGAGCCAAGTGGGATTTGTGTACTGATCATTATCACCAAGTATCATCAAGATTGGGTGAAAAAATATTTGCTGGTATTCGGAAACTCGTAATTTCTTAGAAGAATGGCAACCCCTCTCAATGAAAGTGCTTTTCCACAGTCTGTGCATAGGGCTACTTGAAGAGGAAACAAACCAAAGAGACAAAACTGAGAACTCCTTTATTTTATCAAGTTTCAAAGAGCTACTACAAACCATATTGGATTTAGAGTTCCAAATTCATCTATCTATATATGAGAGAACAGAGGAAACCTAACTATAAAAACTGCTACTGTAGACGAACGCATCAACCTAGAAGAACAAAATTTGGTGAGCCAAGTGGGATTTTTGTACTGATCATTACCACCAAGTATCATCAAGATTGGGTGAAAAAATATTTGCTGGTATTTTGGGAACTTGTTATTTCTCAGAAGCTTGGCAACCCATCTCAGTGAAAGTTCTTTCCACAGTCTGTGCCTAGGAGTCTTGAAGAGGAAACAAACCATAGAGACAAAACTGAGAACTTTTCTATTTTATCAAGTTTCAAAGAGTTACTACTAACCATGTTGGATTTAGAGTTCCAAATTCATCTATCTATATATGAGAGAACAGAGGGAAACCTAACTATAAAAACTGCTACTGTAGACGAACGGATCAACCTGAAAGCACAAAATTTGGTGAGCCAAGTGGGATTTGTGTACTGATCATTACCACCAAGTATCATCAAGTTTGGTTAAAAAATATTTGCTGGTATTTCGGAAACTCGTTATTTCTTAGAAGCTTGGCAACCCCTCTCAATGAAAGTGCTTTTCCACAGTCTTTGCCTAGGGCTACTGGAAGAGGAAACAAACCATAGAGACAAAACTGAGAACTCCTTTATTTTTTCAAGTTTCAAGGAGCTACTACAAACCATGTTGGATTTAGAGTTCCAAATTCATCTATCTATATATGAGAGAACAGAGGGAAACCTAAATATAAAAACTGCTACGATAGACGAACGCTTCAACCTAGAAGAACAAAATTTGGTGAGCCAAGTGGGATTTGTGTACTGATCATTACCACCAAGTATCATCAAGAGTGGGTAAAAAATATTTGCTGGTATTTCGGAAACTCGTTATTTCTTAGAAGCTTGGCAACCCCTCTCTATGAAAGTGCTTTTCCACAGTCTGTGCCTAGGGCTACTGGAAGAGGAAACAAACCATAGAGACAAAACTGAGAACTCCTTTATTTTGTCAAGTTTCAAAGAGCTATTATAAACCATGTTGGATTTAGAGTTCCAAATTCATCTATTTATATAGGAGAGAACGGAGGGAAACAAAATATAAAAAACGCTACTGTAGACGAACGCTTCTACCTAGAAGAACAAAATTTGGTGAGCCAAGTGGGATTTGTGTCCTGATCATTACCACCAAGTATCATCAAGATTGGGTGAACAAATATTTGCTGGTATTTCGGAAACTCGTTATTTCTTAGAAGCTTCTCAAACCATCTCAATGAAAGTACATTTCCACAGTCTGTGCCTAGGGCTACTTGAAGAGGAAACAAACCATAGAGACAAAACTGAGAACTCCTTCATTTTGTCAAGTTTCAAAGAGCTACTACAAACCATGTTGGATTTAGAGTTCCAAATTCATCTATCTATATAGGAGAGAACAGAGGGAAACTAAATATAAAAACTGCTACTGTAGACGAAAGCGTAAAACTAGAAGAACAAAATTTGGTGATCCAAGTGGGATTGTGTACTGATCATTACCACCAAGTATCATCAAGTTTGGGTGAAAAAATTTTGCTGGTATTTCGGAAACTCGTTATTTCTTAGAAGCTTCTCAACCCATCTCAATGAAAGTATATTTCCACAGTCTGTGCCTAGGGCTACTTGAAGAGGAAACAAACCATAGAGACAAAACTGAGAACTCCTTCATTTTGTCAAGTTTCAAAGAGCTACTACGAACCATGTTGGATTTAGAGTTCCAAAATCAACTATCTATATAGGAGAGAACAGAGGGAAACCTAAATATAAAAACTGCTACTGTAGACGAACGCTTCAACCTAGAAGAACAAAATTTGGTGAGCCAAGTGGGATTTGTGTACTGATCATTACCACCAAGTATCATCAAGAGTGGGTAAAAAATATTTGCTGGTATTTCGGAAACTCGTTATTTCTTAGAAGCTTGGCCACCCCTCTCAATGAAAGTGCTTTTCCACAGTCTGTGCCTAGGGCTACTGGAAGCGGAAACAAACCATAGAGACAAAACTGAGAACTCCTTTTTTTGTCCAGTTTGAACGAGCTACTATAAACCATGTTGGATTTAGAGTTCCAAATTCATCTATTTATATAGGAGAGAACGGAGGGAAACAAAATATAAAAACTGCTACTGTAGATGAACGCTTCCACCTAGAAGAACAAAATTTGGTGAGCCAAGTGGGATTTATGTCCTGATCATTACCACCAAGTATCATCAAGATTGGGTGAAAAAATATTTGCTGGTATTTAGGAAACTCGTTATTTCTTAGAAGCTTCTCAACCCATCTCAATGAAAATACATTTCCACAGTCTGTGCCTAGGGCTACTTGAAGAGGAAACAAACCATAGAGACAAAACTGAGAACTCCTTCATTTTGTCAAGTTTCAAAGAGCTACTACAAACCATGTTGGATTTAGAGTTCCAAAATCATCTATTTATATAGGAGAGAACAGAGGGAAACCTAAATATAAAAACTGCTACTGTAGACGAACGCTTCAACCTAGAAGAACAAAATTTGGTGAGCCAAGTGGGATTTGTGTACTGATCATTACCACCAAGTATCATTAAGATTGGGTGAAAAAATATTTGCTGGTATTTCGGAAACTCGTAATTTCTTAGAAGATTGGCAACCCCTCTCAATGAAAGTGTTTTCCACAGTCAGTGCCTAGGGCTACTGGAAGAGGAAACAAACCATAGAGAAAAAACTGAGAACTCCTTTATTTTTTCAAGTTTCAAAGAGCTACTATAAACCATGTTGGATTTAGAGTTCCAAATTCATCTATTTATATAGGAGAAAACAGAGGGAAACCTAAAAATAAAAACTGCTACTGTAGACGAACGTTTCAACCTAGAAGTACAAAATTTGGTGAGCCAAGTGGGATTTGTGTACTGATCATTACCACCAAGTATCATCAAGATTGGGTGAAAAAATATTTGCTGGTATTTCGGAAAATCGTAATTTCTTAGAAGCTTGGCAACCCCTCTCAATGAAAGTGCTTATCCACAGTCTGTGCCTAGGGCTACTTAAAGAGGAAACAAACCATAGAGACAAAACTGAGAACTCCTTTATTTTTTCAAGTTTCAAGGAGCAACTACAAACCATGTTGGATTTAGTGTTCCAAATTCATGTATCTATATATGAGAGAACAGAGGGAAACCTAACTATAAAAACTGCTACTGTAGACGAACGGATCAACGTGAAAGCACAAAATTTGGTGAGCCAAGTGGGATTTGTGTACTGATCATTACCACCAAGTATCATCAAGATTGGGTGAAAAAATATTTGCTGGTATTTCGGAAACTCGTAATTTCTTAGAACCTTGGCAACCCCTCTCAATGAAAGTGCTTTTCCACAGTCTGTGCCTAGGGCTACTTGAAGAGGAAAGAAACCATAGGGACAAAACTGAGAACTCCTTTATTTTGTCAAGTTTCAAAGAGCTACTACAAACCATGTTGGATTTAGAGTTCCAAATTCATCTATCTATATATGAGAGAACAGAGGGAAACCTAACTATAAAAACTGCTACTGTAGAAGAACGGATCAACCTAGAAGCACAAAATTTGGTGAGCCAAGTGGGATTTGTGTACTGATCATTACCACCAAGTATCATCAAGATTGGGTGAAAAAATATTTGCTGGTATTTCGGAAACTCGTAATTTCTTAGAAGCTTGGCAACCCCTCTCAATGAAAGTGCTTTTCCACAGTCTGTGCCTACGGCTACTTGAAGAGGAAACAAAGCATAGAGACAAAACTGAGAACTTTTTATTTTACCAAGTTTCAAAGAGCTACTACAAACCATGTTGGATTTAGAGTTACAAATTCATCTATCTATATAGGAGAAAACAGAGGGAAACAAAATATAAAAACTGCTACTGTAGACGAAAGCCTCAAACTAGAAGAACAAAATTTGGTGAGCCAAGTGGGATTTGTGTCCTGATCATTACCGCCAAGTATCATCAAGATTCTGTTAAAAAATATTTGCTGGTATTTCGGAAACTCGTTATTTCTTAGGAGCTTGGCAACCCATCTCAATGAAAGTACATTTCCACAGTCTGTGTCTAGGGCTACTGGAAGAGGAAACAAACCATAGAGACAAAACTGAGAACTCCTTTATTTTGTCAAGTTTCAAAGAGCTACTATAAACCATGTTGGATTTAGAGTTCCAAATTCATCTATTTATATAGGAGAGAAGAGGGAAACCTAAATATAAAAACTGCTACTGTAGACGAACGCTTCAACCTAGAAGAACAAAATTTGGTGAGCCAATTGGGATTTGTGTCCTGATCATTACCACCAAGTTTCATCAAGATTGGGTGAAAAAATATTTGCTGGTATTTCGGAAACTCGTTATTTCTTAGAAGCTTCTCAACCCATCTCAAAGAAAGTACATTTCCACAGTCTGTGCCTAGGGCTACTTGAAGAGAAAACAAACCATAGAGAGAAAACTGAGAACTCCTTCATTTTGTCAAGTTTCAAAGAGCTACTACAAACTATGTTGGATTTAGAGTTCCAAAATCATCTATCTATATAGGAGAGAACAGAGGGAAACCTAAATATAAATACTGCTACTGTAGACGAACGCTTCAACCTAGAAGAACAAAATTTGGTGAGCCAAGTGGGATTTGTGTACTGATCATTACCACCAAGTATCATCAAGATTGGGTGAAAAAATATTTGCTGGTATTTTGGAAACTCGTAATTTCTTAGAATATTGGCAACCCCTCACAATGAAAGTGCTTTTCCACAGTCAGTACCTAGGGCTACTGGAAGAGGAAACAAACCATAGAGACAAAACTGAGAACTCTTTATTTTTTCAAGTTACAAAGACCTACTATAAACCATGTTGGATTTAGAGTTCCAAATTCATCTATTTATATAGGAGAGAACAGAGGGAAACCTAAATATAAAAACTGCTACTGTAGACGAGCTTCAACCTAGAAGTACAAAATTTGGTGAGCCAAGTGGGATTTGTGTTCTGATCATTACCACCAAGTATCATCAAGATTGGGTGAAAAAATATTTGCTGGTATTTCGGAAAATCGTAATTTCTTAGAAGCTTGGCAACCCCTATCAATGAAAGTGCTTTTCCACAGTCTGTGCCTAGGGCTACTTGAAGAGGAAACAAACCATAGAGACAAAACTGAGAACTCCTTTATTTTTTCAAGTTTCAAGGAGCTACTACAAACCATGTTGGATTTAGAGTTGCAAATTCATCTATCTATATATGAGAGAACAGAGAGAAACCCAACTATAAAAACTGCTACTGTAGAAGAATGGATCAACCTAGAAGCACAAAATTTGGTGAGCCAAGTGGGATTTGTGTACTGATCATTACCACCAAGTATCATCAAGATTGGGTGAAAAAATATTTGCTGGTATTTCGGAAACTCGTAAATTCTTAGAAGCTTGGCAACCCCTCTCAATGAAAGAGCTTTTCCACAGTCTGTGCCTACGGCTACTTGAAGAGGAAACAAAGCATAGAGACAAAACTGAGAACTCCTTTATTTTATCGAGTTTCAAAGAGCTACTACAAACCATGTTGGATTTAGAGTTCCAAATTCATCTATCTATATAGGAGAGAACAGAGGGAAACCTAAATATAAAAACTGCTACTGTAGACGAAAGCTTCAAACTAGAAGAACAAAATTTGGTGAGCCAACTGGGATTTGTGTCCTGATCATTACCACCAAGTATCATCAAGTTTGGGTGAAAAAATTTTGCTGGTATTTCGGAAACTCGTTATTTCTTAGAAGCTTCTCAACCCATCTCAATGAAAGTGCTTTTCCACAGTCTGTGCCTACGGCTACTTGAAGAGGAAACAAAGCATAGAGACAAAACTGAGAACTCCTTTATTTTATCGAGTTTCAAAGAGCTACTACAAACCATGTTGGATTTAGAGTTCCAAATTCATCTATCTATATAGGAGAGAACAGAGGGAAACCTAAATATAAAAACTGCTACTGTAGACGAACGCTTCAACCTAGAAGAACAAAATGTGGTGAGCCAAGTGGGATTTGTGTACTGATCATTAGAAACAAGTATCATCAAGATTGGGTAAAAAATATTTGCTGGTATTTCGGAAACTCGTAATTTCTTAGAAGCTTGGCAACCCCTCTCAATGAAAGTGCTTTTCCACAGTCTGTGCCTAGGGCTCCTGGAAGAGGAAACAAACCATAGAGACAAAACTGAGAAGTCCTTTATTGTGTCAAGTTTCAAAGAGCTACTATAAACCATGTTGGATTTAGAGTTCCAAATTCATCTATCTATATAGGAGAGAACAGAGGGAAACCTAAATATAAAAACTGCTACTGTAGATGTACGCTTCAACCTAGAAGAAGAAAATTTGTTGAGCCAAGTGGAATTTGTGTACTGATCATTACCACCAAGTGTCATCAAGATTGGGTGAAAAAATATTTGCTGGTATTTCGGAAACTCGTAATTTCTTAGAAGCTTGACAACGCCTCTCAATGAAAGTGCTTTTCCACAGTCTGTGCCTAACGCTACTCGAAGAGGAAACAAACCATAGAGACAAAACTGAGAACTTTTTTATTTTATCAAGTTTCAAAGAGCTACTAAAAACCATGTTGGATTTAGAGTTCCAAATTCATCTATCTATATAGGAGAGAACAGAGGGAAACTAAATATAAAAACTGCTACTGTAGACGAAAGCCTCAAACTAGAAGAACAAAATTTGGTGAGCCAAGTGGGATTTGTGTACTGATCATTACCACCAAGTATCATCAAGATTGGGTGAAAAATTATTTGCTGGTATTTCGGAAATTCGTTATTTCTTAGAAGCTTGGCAACCCATCTCAGTGAAACTGCTTTCCACAGTCTGTGCCTACGGCTACTTGAAGAGGAAACAAAGCATAGAGACAAAACTGAGAACTCCTTTATTTTATCGAGTTTCAAAGAGCTACTACAAACCATGTTGGATTTAGAGTTCCAAATTCATCTATCTATATAGGAGAGAACAGAGGGAAACCTAAATATAAAAACTGCTACTGTAGACGAAAGCTTCAAACTAGAGGAACAAAATTTGGTGAGCCAAGTGGGATTTGTGTCCTGATCATTACCACCAAGTATCATCAAGTTTGGGTGAAAAAATATTTGCTGGTATTTCGGAAACTCGTTATTTCTTAGAAGCTTCTCAACCCATCTCAATGAAAGTACATTTCCACAGTCTGTGTCTAGGGCTACTGGAAGAGGAAACAAACCATAGAGACAAAACTGAGAACTCCTTTATTTTGTCAAGTTTCAAAGAGCTACTATAAACCATGTTGGATTTAGAGTTCCAAATTCATCTTTCTATATAGGAGAGAACAAAGGGAAACCTAAATATAAAAACTGCTACTGTAGACGAACGCTTCAACCTAGAAGAACAAAATTTGGTGAGCCAAGTGGGATTTGTGTCCTGATCATTACCACCAAGTATCATCAAGATTGGGTGAAAAAATATTTGCTGGTATTTCGGAAACTCGTTATTTCTTAGAAGCTTCTCAACCCATCTCAAAGAAAGTACATTTCCACAGTCTGTGCCTAGGGCTACTTGAAGAGAAAACAAACCATAGAGACAAAACTGAGAACTCCTTCATTTTGTCAAGTTTCAAAGAGCTACTACAAACCATGTTGGATTTAGAGTTCCAAAATCATCTATCTATATAGGAGAGAACAGAGGGAAACCTAAATATAAATACTGCTACTGTAGACGAACGCTTCAAACTAGAAGAACAAAATTTGGTGAGCCAAGTGGGATTTGTGTACTGATCATTACCACCAAGTATCATCAAGATTGGGTGAAAAAATATTTGCTGGTATTTCGGAAACTCGTAATTTCTTAGAAGATTGGCAACCCCTCTCAATGAAAGTGCTTTTCCACAGTCAGTACCTAGGGCTACTGGAAGAGGAAACAAACCATAGAGACAGAACTGAGAACTCTTTATTTTTTCAAGTTTCAAAGACCTACTATAAACCATGTTGGATTTATAGTTCCAAATTCATCTATTTATATAGGAGAGAACAGAGGGAAACCTAAATATAAAAACTGCTACTGTAGACGAACGCTTCAACCTAGAAGTACAAAATTTGGTGAGCCAAGTGGGATTTGTGTTCTGATCATTACCACCAAGTATCATCAAGATTGGGTGAAAAAATATTTGCTGGTATTTCGGAAAATCGTAATTTCTTAGAAGCTTGGCAACCCCTCTCAATGAAAGTGCTTTTCCACAGTCTGTGCCTAGGGCTACTTGAAGAGGAAACAAACCATAGAGACAAAACTGAGAACTCCTTTATTTTTTCAAGTTTCAAGAAGCTACTACAAACCATGTTGGATTTAGAGTTCCAAATTCATCTATCTATATATGAGAGAACAGAGGGAAACCTAACTATAAAAACTGCTACTGTAGAAGAACGGATCAACCTAGAAGCACAAAATTTGGTGAGCCAAGTGGGATTTGTGTACTGATAATTACCACCAAGTATCATCAAGATTGGGTGAAAAAATATTTGCTGGTATTTCGGAAACTCGTAATTTCTTAGAAGTTTGGCAACCCCTCTCAATGAAAGTGCTTTTCCACAGTCTGTGCCTACGGCTACTTGAAGAGGAAACAAACCATAGAGACAAAACTGAGAACTCCTTTATTTTATCGAGTTTCAAAGAGCTACTACAAACCATGTTGGATTTAGAATTCCAAATTCATCTATCTATATAGGAGAGAACAGAGGGAAACCTAAATATAAAAACTGCTACTGTAGACAAAAGCTTGAAACTAGAAGAACAAAATTTGGTGAGCCAAGTGTGATTTGTGTCCTGATCATTACCACCAAGTATCATCAAGTTTGGGTGAAAAAATATTTGCTGGTATTTCGGAAACTCGTTATTTCTTAGAAGCTTGGCAACCCCTCTCAATGAAAGTGCTTTTCCACAGTCTGTGCCTAGGGCTCCTGGAAGAGGAAACAAACCATAGAGACAAAACTGAGAAGTCCTTTATTTTGTCAAGTTTCAAAGAGCTACTATAAACCATGTTGGATTTAGAGTTCCAAATTCATCTATTTATATAGGAGAGAACAGAGGGAAACCTAAATATAAAAACTGCTACTGTAGACGTACGCTTCAACCTAGAAGTACAAAATTTGGTGAGCCAAGTGGGATTTGTGTACTGATCATTACCACCAAGTATCATCAAGATTGGGTGAAAAAATATTTGCTGGTATTTCGGAAACTCGTAATTTCTTAGAAGCTTGACAACGCCTCTCAATGAAAGTGCTTTTCCACAGTCTGTGCCTAAGGCTACTCGAAGAGGAAACAAACCATAGAGACAAAACTGAGAACTCCTTTATTTTTTCAAGTTTCAAGGAGCTACTACAAAGCATGTTGGATTTTGAGTTCCAAATTCATCTATCTATATATGAGAGAACAGAGGGAATCCTAACTATAAAAACTGCTACTGTAGACGAACGCATCAACCTAGAAGAACAAAATTTGGTGAGCCAAGTGGGATTTGTGTACTGATCATTACCACCAAGTATCATCAAGATTGGGTGAAAAATTATTTGCTGGTATTTCGGAAATTCGTTATTTCTTAGAAGCTTGGCAACCCATCTCAGTGAAAGTGCTTTCCACAGTCTGTGCCTAGGACTACTTGAAGAGGAAACAAACCATAGAGACAAAACTGAGAATTTTTATTTTATCAAGTTTCAAAGAGCTACAACAAACCATGTTGGATTTAGAGTTCCAAATTCATCTATCTATATAGGAGAGAACAGAGGGAAACTAAATATAAAAACTGCTACTGTAGATGAAAGCTTCAAACTAGAAGAACAAAATTTGGTGAGCCAAGTGGGATTTGTGTACTGATCATTACCACCAAGTATCATCAAGTTTGGGTGAAAAAATATTTGCTGGTATTTCGGAAACTCGTTATTTCTTAGAAGCTTCTCAACCCATCTCAATGAAAGTACATTTCCACAGTCTGTGTCTAGGGCTACTGGAAGAGGAAACAAACCATAGAGACAAAACTGAGAACTCCTTTATTTTGTCAAGTTTCAAAGAGCTACTATAAACCATGTTGGATTTAGAGTTACAAATTCATCTATTTATATAGGAGAGAAGAGGGAAACCTAAATATAAAAACTGCTACTGTAGACGAACGCTTCAACCTAGAAGAACAAAATTTGGTGAGCCAAGTGGGATTTGTGTCCTGATCATTACCACCAAGTATCATCAAGATTGGGTGAAAAAATATTTTCTGGTATTTCGGAAACTCGTTATTTCTTAGAAGCTTCTCAACCCATCTCAATTAAAGGACATTTCCACAGTCTGTGCCTAGGACTACTTGAAGAGGAAACAAACCATAGAGACAAAACTGAGAACTCCTTCATTTTGTCAAGTTTCAAAGAGCTACTACAAACCATGTTGGATTTAGAGTTCCAAAATCATCTATCTATATAAGAGAAAACAGAGGGAAACCTAAATATAAATACTGCTACTGTAGACGAACGCTTCAACCTAGAAGAACAAAATTTGGTGAGCCAAGTGGGATTTGTGTACTGATCATTACCACCAAGTATCATCAAGATTGGGTGAAAAAATATTTGCTGGTAATTCGGAAACTCGTAATTTCTTAGAAGATTGGCAACCCCTCTCAATGAAAGTGCTTTTCCACAGTCAGTACTTAGGGCTACTGGAAGAGGAAACAAACCATAGAGACAAAACTGAGAACTCTTTATTTTTTCAAGTTTCAAAGACCTACTATAAACCATGTTGGATTTAGAGTTCCAAATTCATCTATTTATATAGGAGAGAACAGAGGGAAACCTAAATATAAAAACTGCTACTGTAGACGAACGCTTCAACCTAGAAGTACAAAATTTTGTGAGCCAAGTGGGATTTGTGTTCTGATCATTACCTCCAAGTATCATCAAGATTGGGTGAAAAAATATTTGCTGGTATTTCGGAAAATCGTAATTTCTTAGAAGCTTGGCAACCCCTCTCATTGAAAGTGCTTTTCCACAGTCTGTGCCTACGGCTACTTGAAGAGGAAACAAAGCATAGAGACAAAACTGAGAACTCCTTTATTTTATCGAGTTTCAAAGAGCTACTACAAACCATGTTGGATTTAGAGTTCCAAATTCATCTATCTGTATATGAGAGAACAGAGGGAAACCTAAATATAAAAACTGCTACTGTAGAAGAACGGATCAACCTAGAAGCACAAAATTTGGTGAGCCAAGTGGGATTTGTGTACTGATCATTACCACCAAGTATCATCAAGATTGGGTGAAAAAATATTTGCTGGTATTTCGGAAACTCGTAATTTCTTAGAAGCTTGGCAACCCCTCTCAATGAAAGTGCTTTTCCACAGTCTGTGACTACGGCTACTTGAAGAGGAAACAAAGCATAGAGACAAAACTGAGAACTCCTTTATTTTATCGAGTTTCAAAGAACTACTACAAACCATGTTGGATTTAGATTTCCAAATTCATCTATCTATATAGGAGAGAACAGAGGGAAACCTAAATATAAAAACTGCTACTGTAGACGAAAGCTTCAAACTAGAAGAACAAAATTTGGTGAGCCAAGTGGGATTTGTGTCCTGATCATTACCACCAAGTATCATCAAGTTTGGGTGAAAAAATATTTGCTGGTATTTCGGAAACTCGTTATTTCTTAGAAGCTTTGCAACCCCTCTCAATGAAAGTGCTTTTCCACAGTCTGTGCATACGGCTACTTGAAGAGGAAACAAAGCATAGAGACAAAACTGAGAACTCCTTTATTTTATCGAGTTTCAAAGAGCTACTACAAACCATGTTGGACTTAGTGTTCCAAATTCATCTATCTATATAGGAGAGAACAGAGGGAAACCTAACTATAAAAACTGCTACTGTAGACGAACGCTTCAACCTAGAAGAACAAAATTTGGTGAGCCAAGTGGGATTTGTGTACTGATCATTAGCAACAAGTATCATCAAGATTGGGTAAAAAATATTTGCTGGTATTTCGGAAACTCGTTATTTCTTAGAAGCTTGGCAACCCCTCTCAATGAAAGTGCTTTTCCACAGTCTGTGCCTAGGGCTCCTGGAAGAGGAAACAAACCATAGAGACAAAACTGAGAAGTCCTTTATTTTGTCAAGTTTCAAAGAGCTACTATAAACCATGTTGGATTTAGAGTTCCAAATTCATCTATTTATATAGGAGAGAACAGAGGGAAACCTAAATATAAAAACTGCTACTGTAGACGTACGCTTCAACCTAGAAGTACAAAATTTGGTGAGCCAAGTGGGATTTGTGTACTGATCATTACCACCAAGTATCATCAAGATTGGGTGAAAAAATATTTGCTGGTATTTCGGAAACTGGTAATTTCTTAGAAGCTTGACAACGCCTCTCAATGAAAGTGCTTTTCCACAGTCTGGGCCTAAGGCTACTCTAAGAGGAAACAAACCATAGAGACAAAATTGAGAACTCCTTTATTTTTTCAAGTTTCAAGGAGCTACTACAAACCATGTTGGATTTTGAGTTCCAAATTCATCTATCTATATAGGAGAGAACAGAGGGAAACCTAACTATAAAAACTGCTACTGTAGACGAACGCATCAACCTAGAAGAACAAAATTTGGTTAGCCAAGTGGGATTTGTGTACTGATCATGACCACCAAGTATCATCAAGATTGGGTGAAAAAATATTTGCTGGTATTTCGGAAACTCGTTATTTCTTAAAAGCTTGGAACCCATCTAAGTGAAAGTGCTTTCCACAGTCTGTGCCTAGGACTGCTTGAAGAGGAAACAAACCATGAGACAAAACTGAGAACTTTTTTATTTTATCAAGTTTCAAAGAGCTACTACAAACCATGTTGGATTTAGAGTTCCAAATTCATCTATCTATATAGGAGAGAACAGAGGGAAACTAAATATAAAAACTGCTACTGTAGACGAAAGCCTCAAACTAGAAGAAAAAAATTTGGTGAGCCAAGTGGGATTTGTGTACTGATCATTACCACCAAGTATCATCAAGATTGGGTGAAAAATTATTTGCTGGTATTTCGGAAATTCGTTATTTCTTAGAAGATTCTCAACCCATCTCAATGAAAGTACATTTCCACAGTCTGTGTCTAGGGCTACTGGAAGAGGAAACAAACCATAGAGACAAAACTGAGAACTCCTTTATTTTGTCAAGTTTCAAAGAGCTACTATAAACCATGTTGGATTTAGAGTTCCAAATTCATCTATTTATATAGGAGAGAAGAGGGAAACCTAAATATAAAAACTGCTGCTGTAGACGAACGCTTCAACCTAGAAGAACAAAATTTGGTGAGCCAAGTGGTATTTGTGTCCTGATCATTACCACCAAGTATCATCAAGATTGGGTGAAAAAATATTTGCTGGTATTTCGGAAACTCGTTATTTCTTAGAAGCTTCTCAACCCATCTCAATGAAAGTACATTTCCACAGTCTGTGCCTAGGGCTACTTGAAGAGGAAACAAACCATAGAGACAAAACTCAGAACTCTTTATTTTGTCAAGTTTCAAAGACCTACTATAAACCACGTTGGATTTAGAGTTCCAAATTCATCTATTTATATAGGAGAGAACAGAGGGAAACCTAACTATAAAAACTGCTACTGTAGAAGTACGGATCAACCTAGAAGCACAAAATTTGGTGAGCCAAGTGGGATTTGTGTACTGATCATTACCACCAAGAATCATCAAGATTGGGTGAAAAAATATTTGCTGGTATTTCGGAAACTCGTAATTTCTTAGAAGCTTGGCAAACCCTCTCAATGAAAGTGCTTTTCCACAGTCTGTGCCTACGGCTACTTGACGAGGAAACAAAGCATAGAGACAAAACTGAGAACTCCTTTATTTTATCTAGAGTCAAAGAGTTTCTACAAACCATGTTGGATTTAGAGTTCCAAATTCATCTATCTATATAGGAGAGAACAGAGGGAAACCTAAATATAAAAACTGCTACTGTACACGAAAGCTTCAAACTAGAAGAACAAAATTTGGTGAGCCAAGTGGGATTTGTGTCCTGATCATTACCACCAAGTATCATCAAGTTTGGGTGAAAAAATATTTGCTGGTATTTCGGAAACTCGTTATTTCTTAGAAGCTTGGCAACCCCTTTCAATGAAAGTGCTTTTCCACAGTCTGTGCCTACGGCTACTTGAAGAGGAAACAAACCATAGAGACAAAACTGAGATTTCCTTTATTTTATCGAGTTTCAAAGAGCTACTTCAAACCATGTTGGATTTAGAGTTCCAAATTTATCTATCTATATAGGAGAGAACAGAGGGAAACTAAATATAAAAACTGCTACTGTATATGAAAGCTTCAAACTAGAAGAACAAAATTTGGTGAGCCAAGTGGGATTTGTGTACTGATCATTACCACCAAGTACCATCAAGTTTGGGTGAAAAAATATTTGCTGGTATTTCGGAAACTCGTTATTTCTTAGAAGCTTCTCAACCCATCTCAATGAAAGTACATTTCCACAGTCTGTGCCTAGGGCTACTTGAAGAGGAAACAAACCATAGAGACAAAACTGAGAACTCCTTTATTTTTTCAAGTTTCAAAGAGCTACTACAAACCATGTTGGATTTAGAGTTCCAAAATCATCTATCTATATAGGAGAGAACAGAGGGAAACCTAAATATAAAAACTGCTACTGTAGACGAACGCTTCAACCTAGAAGAACAAAATTTGGTGAGCCAAGTGGGATTTGTGTACTGATCATTACCACCAAGTATCATCAAGATTGGGTGAAAAAATATTTGCTGGTATTTCAGAAACTCGTAATTTCTTAGAAGCTTGGCAACCCCTCTCAATGAAAGTGCTTTTCCACAGACTGTGCCTAGGGCTACTTGAAGAGGAAACAAACCATAGAGACAAAACTGAGAACTCCTTTATTTTGTCAAGTTTCAAAGAGCTACTACAAACAATGTTGGATTTAGAGTTGCAAATTCATCTATCTATATATGAGAGAACAGAGGGAAACCTAACTATAAAAACTGCTACTGTAGAAGAACGGATCAAACTAGAAGCACAAAATTTGGTGAGCCAAGTGGGATTTGTGTACTGATCATTACCACCAAGTATCATCAAGATTGGGTGAAAAAATATTTGCTGGTATTTCGGAAACTCGTAATTTCTTAGAAGCTTGGCAACCCCTCTCAATGAAAGTACATTTCCACAGTCTGTGCCTAGGGCTACTTGAAGAGGAAACAAACCATAGAGACAAAACTGAGAACTCCTTTATTTTGTCAAGTTTCAAAGGGCTACTATAAACCATGTTGGATTTAGAGTTCCAAATTCATCTATTTATATAGGAGAGAAGAGGGAAACCTAAATATAAAAACTGCTACTGTAGACGAATGCTTCAACCTAGAAGTACACAATTTGGTGAGCCAAGTGGGATTTGTGTTCTGATCATTACCACCAAGTATCATCAAGATTGGGTGAAAAAATATTTGCTGGTATTTCGGAAAATCGTAATTTCTTAGAAGCTTGGCAACCCCTCTCAATGAAAGTGTTTTTCCACAGTCTGTGTCTAGGGCTACTGGAAGAGGAAACAAACCATAGAGACAAAACTGAGAACTCCTTTATTTTGTCAAGTTTCAAAAAGCTACTATAAACCATGTTGGATTTAGAGTTCCAAATTCATCAATTTATATAGGAGAGAAGAGGGGGAAACCTAAATATAAAAACTGCTACTGTAGACGAACACTTCAACCTAGAAGAACAAAATTTGGTGAGCCAAGTGGTATTGTGTCCTGATCATTACCACCAAGTATCATCAAGATTGGGTGAAAAAATATTTGCTGGTATTTCCAAAACTCCTTATTTCTTAGAAGCTTCTCAACCCATCTCAATGAAAGTACATTTCCACAGTCTGTGCCTAGGGCTACTTGAAGAGGAAACCAACCATAGAGACAAAACTGAGAACTCCTTCATTTTGTCAATTTTCAAAGAGCTACTACAAGCCATGTTGGATTTAGAGTTCCAAAATCATCTATCTATATAGGAGAGAACAGAGGGAAACCTAAATATAAATACTGCTACTGTAGACGAACGCTTCAACCTAGAAGAACAAAATTTGATGAGCCAAGTGGGATTTGTGTACTGATCATTACCACCAAGTATCATCAAGATTGGGTGAAAACATATTTGCTGGTATTTCGGAAACTCGTAATTTCTTAGAAGATTGGCAACCCCTCTCAATGAAAGTGCTTTTCCACAGTCAGTACTTAGGGCTACTGGAAGAGGAAACAAACCATAGAGACAAAACTGAGAACTCTTTATTTTTTCAAGTTTCAAAGACCTACTATAAACCATGTTGGATATAGAGTTCCAAATTCATCTATTTATATAGGAGAGAACAGTGGGAAACCTAAATATAAAAACTGCTACTCTAGACGAACGCTTCAACCTAGAAGTACAAAATTTGGTGAGCCAAGTGGGATTTGTGTTCTGATCATTACCACCAAGTATCATCAAGATTGGGTGAAAAAATATTTGCTGGTATTTCGGAAAATCGTAATTTCTTAGAAGCTTGGCAACCCCTCTCAATGAAAGTGCTTTTCCACAGTCTGTGCCTAGGGCTACTTGAAGAGGAAACAAACCATAGAGACAAAACTGAGAACTCCTTTATTTTTTCAAGTTTCAAGGAGCTACTACAAACCATGTTGGATTTAGAGTTCCAAATTCATCTATCTATATATGAGACAACAGAGGAAACCTAACTATAAAAACTGCTACTGTAGAAGAACGGATCAACCTAGAAGCACAAAATTTGGTGAGCCAAGTGGGATTTGTGTACTGATCATTACCACCAAGTATCATCAAGATTGGGTGAAAAAATATTTGCTGGTTAATCGGAAACTCGTTATTTCTTAGAAGCTTCTCAACCCATCTCAATGAAAGAACATTTCCACAGTCTGTGTCTAGGGCTACTGGAAGATGAAACAAACCATAGAGACAAAACTGAGAACTCCTTTATTTTGTCAAGTTTCAAAGAGCTACTATAAACCATGTTGGATTTAGAGTTCCAAATTCATCTATTTATATAGGAGAGAAGAGGGAAACCTAAATATAAAAACTGCTACTGTAGACGAACGCTTCAACCTAGAAGAACAAAATTTGGTGAGCCAAGTGGGATTTGTGTCCTGATCATTACCACCAAGTATCATCAAGATTGGGTGAAAAAATATTTGCTGGTATTTCGGAAACTCGTTATTTCTTAGAAGCTTCTCAACCCATCTCAATGAAAGTACATTTCCACAGTCTGTGCCTAGGGCTACTTGAAGAGAAAACAAACCATAGAGACAAAATTGAGAACTCCTTCATTTTGTCAAGTTTCAAAGAGCTACTACAAACCATGTTGGATTTAGAGTTCCAAAATCATCTATCTATATAGGAGAGAACAGAGGGAAACCTAAATTAAAATACTGCTACTGTAGACGAACGCTTCAACCTAGAAGAACAAAATTTGGTGAGCCAAGTGGGATTTGTGTACTGATCATTACCACCAAGTATCATCAAGATTGGGTGAAAAAATATTTGCTGGTATTTCGGAAACTCGTAATTTCTTAGAAGATGGGCAACCCCTCTCAATGAAAGTGCTTTTCCACAGTCAGTACCTAGGGCTACTGGAAGAGGAAACAAACCATAGAGACAAAACTGAGAACTCTTTATTTTTTCAAGTTTCAAAGACCTACTATAAACCATGTTGGATTTAGAGTTCCAAATTCATCTATTTATATAGGAGAGAAAAGAGGGAAACCTAAATATAAAAACTGCTACTGTACGAACGCTTCAACCTAGAAGAACTAAATTTGGTGAGCCAAGTGGGATTTGTGTTCTGATCATTACCACCAAGTATCATCAAGATTGGGTGAAAAAATATTTGCTGGTATTTCGGAAAATCGTAATTTCTTAGAAGCTTGGCAACCCCTCTCAATGAAAGTGCTTTTCCACAGTCTGTGTCTAGGGCTACTTGAAGAGGAAACAAACCATAGAGACAAAACTGAGAACTCCTTTATTTTTTCAAGTTTCAAGGAGCTACTACAAACCATGTTGGATTTAGAGTTCCAAATTCATCTATCCATATATGAGAGAACAGAGGGAAACCTAACTATAAAAACTGCTACTGTAGAAGAACGGATCAACCTAGAAGCACAAAATTTGGTGAGCCCAGTGGGATTTGTGTACTGATCATTACCACCAAGTATCATCAAGATTGGGTGAAAAAATATTTGCTGGTATTTCGGAAACTCGTAATTTCTTAGAAGCTTGGCAACCCCTCTCAATGAAAGTGCTTTTCCACAGTCTGTGCCTACGGCTACTTGAAGAGGAAACAAAGCATAGAGACAAAACTGAGAACTCCTTTATTTTATCGAGTTTCAAAGAGCTACTACAAACCATGTTGGATTTAGAGTTCCAAATTCATCTATCTATATAGGAGAGAACAGAGGGAAACCTAAATATAAAAACTGCTACTGTAGACGAAAGCTTCAAACTAGAAGAACAAAATTTGGTGAACAAAGTGGGATTTGTGTCCTGATCATTACCACCAAGTATCATCAAGTTTGGGTGAAAAAATATTTGCTGGTATTTCGGAAACTCGTTATTTCTTAGAAGCTTGGCAACCCCTCTCAATGAAAGTGCTTTTCCACAGTCTGTGCCTACGGCTACTTGAAGAGGAAACAAAGCATAGAGACAAAACTGAGAACTCCTTTATTTCATCGAGTTTCAAAGAGCTACTACAAACCATGTTGGATTTAGATTTCCAAATTCATCTATCTATATAGGAGAGAACAGAGGGAAACCTAAATATAAAAACTGCTACTGTAGACGAACGCTTCAACCTAGAAGAACAAAATTTGGTGAGCCAAGTGGGATTTGTGTACTGATCATTAGCAACAAGTATCATCAAGATTGGGTGAAAAAATATTTGCTGGTATTTCGGAAACTCGTTATTTCTTAGAAGCTTGGCAACCCATCTCAGTGAAAGTGCTTTCCACAGTCTGTGCCTAGGACTACTTGAAGAGGCAACAAACCATAGAGACAAAACTGAGAACTTCTTCATTTTATCAAGTTTCAAAGAGCTACTACAAACCATGTTGGATTTAGAGTTCCAAATTCATCTATCTATATAGGAGAGAACAGAGGGAAACTAAATATAAAAACTGCTACTGTAGACGAAAGCCTCAAACTAGAAGAACAAAATTTGGTGAGCCAAGTGGGATTTGTGTACTGATCATTAGCAACAAGTATCATCAAGTTTGGGTGAAAAAATATTTGCTGGTATTTCGGAAACTCGTTATTTCTTAGAAGCTTCTCAACCCATCTCAATGAATGTACATTTCCACAGTCTGTGCCTAGGGCTACTTGAAGAGGAAACAAACCATAGAGACAAAACTGAGAACTCCTTTATTTTGTCAAGTTTCAAAGAGCTACTATAAACTATGTTGGATTTAAAGTTCCAAATTCATCTTTCTATATAGGAGAGAACAGAGGGAAACCTAAATATAAAAACTGCTACTCTACACGAACGCTTCAACCTAGAAGAACTAAATTTGGTGAGCCAAGTGGGATTTTTGTACTGATCATTACCATCAAGTATCATCAAGATTGGGTGAAAAAATTTTTGCTGGTATTTCGGAAAATCGGAATTTCTTAGAAGCTTGGCAACCCCTCTCAATGAAAGTGCTTTTCCACAGTCTGTGCCTACGGCTACTTGAAGAGGAAACAAAGCATAGAGACAAAACTGAGAACTCCTTTATTTTATCGAGTTTCAAAGAGCTACTACAAACCAGGTTGGATTTAGAGTTCCAAATTCATCTATCTATATAGGAGAGAACAGAGGGAAACCTAAATATATAAACTGCTACTGTAGATGAAAGCTTCAAACTAGAAGAACAAAATTTGGTGAACCAAGTGGGATTTGTGTCCTGATCATTACCACCAAGTATCATCAACTTTGGGTGAAAAAATATTTGCTGGTATTTCGGAAACTCGTTATTTCTTAGAAGCTTGGCAACCCCTCTCAATGAAAGTGCTTTTCCACAGTCTGTGCCTACGGCTACTTGAAGAGGAAACAAAGCATAGAGACAAAACTGAGAACTCCTTAATTTTATCGAGTTTCAAAGAGCTACTACAAACCATGTTGGATTTAGAGTTCCAAATTCATCTATCTATATAGGAGAGAACAGAGGGAAACCTAAATATAAAAACTGCTACTGTAGACGAACGCTTCAACCTAGAAGAACAAAATTTGGTGAGCCAAGTGGGATTTGTGTACTGATCATTAGCAACAAGTATCATCAAGATTGGGTGAAAAAATATTTGCTGGTATTTCGGAAACTCGTTATTTCTTAGAAGCTTGGCAACCCATCTCAGTGAAAGTGCTTTCCACAGTCTGTGCCTAGGACTACATGAAGAGGAAACAAACCATAGAGACAAAACTGAGAACTTTTTCATTTTATCAAGTTTCAAAGAGCTACTACAAACCATGTTGGATTTAGAGTTCCAAATTCATCTATCTATATAGGAGAGAACAGAGGGAAACTAAATATAAAAACTGCTACTGTAGACGAAAGCCTCAAACTAGAAGAACAAAATTTGGTGAGCCAAGTGGGATTTGTGTACTGATCATTAACTACAAGTATCATCAAGTTTGGGTGAAAAAATATTTGCTGGTATTTCGGAATCTCGTTATTTCTTAGAAGCTTCTCAACCCATCTCAATGAATGTACATTTCCACAGTCTGTGCCTAGGGCTACTTGAAGAGGAAACAAACCATAGAGACAAAACTGAGAACTCCTTTATTTTGTCAAGTTTCAAAGAGCTACTATAAACTATGTTGGATTTAAAGTTCCAAATTCATCTTTCTATATAGGAGAGAACAGAGGGAAACCTAAATATAAAAACTGCTACTGTACACGAACGCTTCAACCTAGAAGAACTAAATTTGGTGAGCCAAGTGGGATTTTTGTACTGATCATTACCATCAAGTATCATCAAGATTGGGTGAAAAAATTTTTGCTGGTATTTCGGAAAATCGAAATTTCTTAGAAGCTTGGCAACCCCTCTCAATGAAAGTGCTTTTCCACAGTCTGTGCATAGGGCTACTTGAAGAGGAAACAAACCATAGAGACAAAACTGAGAACTCCTTTATTTTTTCAAGTTTCAAGGAGATACTACAAACCATGTTGTATTTAGAGTTCCAAATTCAACTATCTATATATGAGAGAACAGAGGGAAACCTAACTATAAAAACTGCTACTGTAGACGAACGCATCAACCTTGAAGAACAAAATTTGGTGAGCCAAGTGGGATTTGTGTACTGATCATTACCACCAAGTATCAACAAGATTGGGTGAAAAAATATTTGCTCGTATTTTGGAAACTCGTTATTTCTTAGAAGCTTGGCAACACATCTCAGTGAAAGTGCTTTCCACAGTCTGTGCCTAGAACTACTTGAAGAGGAAACAAACCATAGAGACAAAAGTGAGAATTTTTATTTTATCAAGTTTCAAAGAGGTACTACAAACCATGTTGGATTTAGAGTTCCAAATTTATCTATCTATATAGGAGAGAACAGAGGGAAACTAAATATAAAAACTGCTACTGTATATGAAAGCTTCAAACTAGAAGAACAAAATTTGGAGAGCCAAGTGGGATTTGTGTACTGATCATTACCACCAAGTATCATCAAGTTTGGGTGAAAAAATATTTGATCTTATTTCGGAAACTCGTAATTTCTTAGAAGATTGGCAACCCCTCTCAATGAAAGTGCTTTTCCACAGTCTGTGCCTAGGGCTACTGGAAGAGGAATCAAACCATAGAGACAAAACTGAGAACTCCTTCATTTAGTCAAGTTTCAAAGAGCTACTATAAACCATGTTGGATTTAGAGTTCCAAATTCATCTATTTATATAGGAGAGAACAGAGGGAAACCTAAATATAAAAACTGCTACTGTAGACGAACGCTTCAACCTAGAAGAACAAAATTTGGTGAGCCAATTGGGATTCGTGTCCTGATCATTACCACCAAGTATCATCAAGATTGGGTGAAAAAATATTTGCTGGTATTTCGGAAACTCGTTATTTCTTAGAAGCTTCTCAACCCATCTCAATGAAAGTACATTTCCACAGTCTGTGCCTAGGGCTACATGAAGAGGAAACAAACCATAGAGACAAAACTGAAAACTCCTTCATTTTGTCAAGTTTCAAAGAGCTACTACAAACCATGTTGGATTTATAGTTCCAAAATCATCTATCTATATAGGAGAGAACAGAGGGAAACCTAAATATCAAAACTGCTACTGTAGACGAACGAGTCAACCTAGAAGAACAAAATTTGGTGAGCCAAGTCGGTTTTGTGTACTGATCATTATCACCAAGTATCATCAAGATTGGGTGAAAAAATATTTGCTGGTATTTCGGAAACTCGTAATTTCTTAGAAGATTGGCAACCCCTCTCAATGAAAGTGCTTTTCCACAGTCAGTGCCTAGGGCTACTGGAAGAGGAAACAAACCATAGAGACAAAACTGAGAACTCCTTTATTTTTTCAAGTTTCAAAGAGCTACTATAAACCATGTTGGATTTAGAGTTCCAAATTCATCTATTTATATAGGAGAGAACAGAGGGAAACCTAAATATAAAAACGGCTACTGTAGACGAACGCTTCAACCTAGAAGAACAAAATTTGGTGAGCCAAGTGGGATTTGTGTACTGATCATGAGCAACCAGTATCATCAAGATTGGGTGAAAAAATATTTGCTGTTATTTCCGAAACTCGTTATTTCTTAGAAGCTTGGCAACCCCCTCAATGAAAGTGGTTTTTTACAGTCTGTGCCTAGGGCTAATTGAAGAGGAAAGAAACCATAGAGACAAAACTCAGAACTCTTTATTTTGTCAAGTTTCAAAGAGCTACTACAAACCATGTTGGATTTAGAGTTCTAAATTCATCTATCTATATATGAGAGAACAGAGTGAAACCTAAATATAAAAACTGATACTGTAGACGAACGCTTCAACCTAGAAGAACAAAATTTGGTGAGCCAAGTGGGATCGGTGTACTGATCATTACCACCAAGTATCATCAAGTTTGGGTGAAAAAATATTTGCTGGTATTTCGGAAACTCGTTATTTCTTAGAAGCTTGGCAACCCCTCTCAATGAAAGTGGTTTTCCACAGTCTGTGCCTAGGGCTACTTGAAGAGGAAACACACCATAGAGACAAAACTGAGAACTCCTTTATTTTGTCAAGTTTCAAAGAGCTACTACAATCCATGTTGGATTTAGAGTTCCAAATTCATCTATCTATATAGGAGAGAACAGAGAGAAACCTAAATATAAAAACTGCTACTGTAGACGAATGCTTCAACCTAGAAGAACAAAATTTGGTGAGCCAAGTGGGATTTGTGTACTGATCATTACCACCAAGTATCATCAAGATTGGATGAAAAAATATTTGCTGGTATTTCGGAAACTTGTAATTTCTTAGAAGCTTGGCAAACTCTCTCAATGAAAGTGCTTTTCCACAGTCTGTGCCTAGGGCTAAATGAAGAGGAAACAAACTATAGAGACAAAACTGAGAACTCCTTTATTTTGTCAAGTTTCAAAGAGCTAATACAAACGTTGTTGGATTTAGAGTTACAAATTCATATATCTATATAGGAGAGAACATGGGAAACCTAAATATAAAAACTTCTACTGTAGGCGAACGCTTCAACCTAGAAGAACAAAATTTGGTGAGCCAAGTGGGATTTGTGTACTGATCATTAGCAACCAGTATCATCAAGATTGGGTGAAAAAATATTTGCTGATACTTCGGAAACTCGAATTTCTTAGAAGCTTGGCAACCCCTCTCAATGAAAGTGCTTTTCCAGAGTCTGCGCCTAGGGCTACTTGAAGAGGAAACAAACCATAGAGACAAAACTCAGAACTCCTTTATTTTGTCAAGTTTCAAAGAGCTACTACAATCCATGTTGGATTTAGAGTTCCAAATTCATCTATCTATATAGGAGAGAACAGAGAGAAACCTAAATATAAAAACTGCTACTGTAGACGAACGCTTCAAAATAGAAGAACAAAATTTGGTGAGCCAAGTGGGATCTCTGTACTGATCATTACCACCAAGTATCATCAAGATTGGGTGAAAAAATATTTGCTGGTATTTCGGAAACTCGTTATTTCCTAGAAGCTTGGCAACCCCTCTCAATGAAAGTGCTTTTCCACAGTCTGTGCCTAGGGCTACTTGAAGAGGAAACAAACCATAGAGACAAAACTGAGAACTCCTTTATTTTGTCAAGTTTCAAAGAGCTACTACAATCCATGTTGGATTTAGAGTTCCAAATTCATCTATCTATATAGGAGAGAACAGAGAGAATCCTAAATATAAAAACTGCTACTGTAGACGAACGCTTCAACCTAGAAGAACAAAATTTGGTGAGCCAAGTGGGATTTGTGTACTGATCATTACCACCAAGTATCATCAAGATTGGGTGAAAAAATATTTCCTGGTACTTCGGAAACTCGTTATTTCTTAGAAGCTTGGCAACCCCTCTCAATGAAAGTGGTTTTCCACAGTCTGTGCCTAGGGCTACTTGAAGAGGAAACAAACCATAGAGACAAAACTCAGAACTCTTTATTTTGTCGAGTTTCAAAGAGCTACTACAAACCATGTTGGATTTAGAGTTCCAAATTCATCTATCTATATATGAGAGAACAGAGTGAAACCTAAATATAAAAACTGCTACTGTAGACGAACGCTTCAACCTAGAAGAACAAAATTTGGTGAGCCAAGTGGGATCTGTGTACTGATCATTAGCAACCAGTATCATCAAGATTGGGTGAAAAAGTATTTGCTGGTACTTCGGAAACTCGTTATTTCTTAGAAGCTTGGCAACCCCTCTCAATGAAAGTGCTTTTCCAGAGTCTGCACCTAGGGCTACTTGAAGAGGAAACAAACCATAGAGACAAAACTCAGAACTCCTTTATTTTGTCAAGTTTCAAACAGCTACTACAAAACATGTTGGATTTAGAGTTCCAAATTCATCTATCTATATATGAGAGAACAGAGTGAAACCTAAATATAAAAACGGCTACTGTAGACGAACGCTTCAAACTAGAAGAACAAAATTTGGTGAGCCAAGTGGGATTTGTGTACTGATCATTAGCAACAAGTATCATCAAGATTGGGTGAAAAAATATTTGCTGATATTTCAGAAACTCGTTATTTCTTAGAAGCTTGGCAACCCCTCTCAATGAAAGTGCTTTTCCACAGTGTGTGCCTAGTGCTAAGTGAAGAGGAAACAAACCATAGAGACAAAACTGAGAACTCCTATATTTTGTCAAGTTTCAAAGAGCTACTACAACCCATGTTGGATTTAGAGTTCCAAATTCATCTATCTATACAGGAGAGAACAGAGGGAAACCTAAATATAAAAACTGCTACTGTAGACGAACGCTTCAACCTAGAAGAACAAAATTTGGTGAGCCAAGTGGCATTTGTGTCCTGATCATTAGCAAAAAGTATCATCAAGTTTGGGTGAAAAAATATTTGCTGGTACTTCGGAAACTCGTTATTTCTTAGAAGCTTGGCAACCCCTCTCAATGAAAGTGCTTTTCCACAGTCTGCGCCTAGGGCTACTTGAAGAGGAAACAAACCATAGAGACAAAACTCAGAACTCTTTATTTTGTCGAGTTTCAAAGAGCTACTACAAACCATGTTAGATTTAGAGTTCCAAATTCATCTATCTATATATGAGAGAACAGAGTGAAACCTAAATATAA
Organism: Callospermophilus lateralis; assembly: GCF_048772815.1. Classification (NCBI taxonomy): domain Eukaryota; kingdom Metazoa; phylum Chordata; class Mammalia; order Rodentia; family Sciuridae; genus Callospermophilus; species Callospermophilus lateralis. The sequence goes on from NW_027515684.1 coordinate 35,329, forward strand.
AAACTGCTACTGTAGAGGAACGCTTCAACCTAGAAGAACAAAATTTGGTGAGCCAATTGGGATCTGTGTACTGATCATTAGCAACCAGTATCATCAAGATTGGGTGAAAAAATATTTGCTGGTACTTCCGAAACTCGTTATTTCTTAGAAGTTTGGCAACCCCTCTCAATGAAAGTGCTTTTCCAGAGTCTGCACCTAGGGCTACTTGAAGAGGAAACAAACCATAGAGACAAAACTCAGAACTCCTTTATTTTGTCAAGTTTCAAACAGCTACTACAAAACATGTTGGATTTAGAGTTCCAAATTCATCTATCTATATATGAGAGAACAGAGTGAAACATAAATACAAAAACGACTACTGTAGACAAACGCTTCAACCTAGAAGAACAAAATTTGGTGAGCCAAGTGGGATTTGTGTACTGATCATTAGCAACAAGTATCATCAAGATTGGGTGAAAAAATATTTGCTGGTATTTCAGAAACTCGTTATTTCTTAGAAGCTTGGCAACCCCTCTCAATGAAAGTGCTTTTCCACAGTGTGTGCCTAGTGCTAATTGAAGAGGAAACAAACCATAGAGACAAAACTGAGAACTCCTATATTTTGTCAAGTTTCAAAGAGCTACTACAAACCATGTGGGATTTAGAGTTCCAAATTCATCTATCTATACAGGAGAGAACAGAGGGAAACCTAAATATAAAAACTGCTACTGTAGACGAACGCTTCAACCTAGAAGAACAAAATTTGGTGAGCCAAGTGGCATTTGTGTACTGATCATTAGCAACAAGTATCATCAAGATTGGGTGAAAAAATATTTGCTGGTACTTCGGAAACTCGTTATTTCTTAGAAGCTTGGCAACCACTCTCAATGAAAGTGCTTTTCCTAAGTCTGCGCCTAGGGCTACATGAATAGGAAACAAACCATAGAGACAAAACTCAGAACTCCTTTATTTTGTCAAGTTTCAAAGAGCTACTACAAACCATGTTGGATTTAGAGTTCCAAATTCATCTATCTATATATGAGAGAACAGAGTGAAACCTAAATATAAAAACGGCTACTGTAGACGAACGCTTCAACCTAGAAGAACAAAATTTGGTGAGCCAAGTGGGATTTGTGTACTGATCATTAGCAACCAGTATCATCAAGATTGGGTGAAAAAATATTTGCTGATATTTCGGAAACTCGTTATTTCTTAGAAACTTGGCAACCCCCTCAATGAAAGTGGTTTTCCACAGTCTGTGCCTAGGGCTAATTGAAGAGGAAACAAACCATAGAGACAAAACTCAGAACTCTTTATTTTGTCAAGTTTCAAAGAGCTACTACAAACCATGTTGGATTTAGAGTTCCAAATTCATCTATCTATATATGAGAGAACAGAGTGAAACCTAAATAAAAAAACTGCTACTGTAGACGAAAGCTTCAACCTAGAAGAACAAAATTTGGTGAGCCAAGTGGGATCTGTGTACTGATCATTACCACCAAGTATCATCAAGATTGGGTGAAAAAATATTTGCTGGTATTTCGGAAACTCGTTATTTCTTAGAAGCTTGGCAACCCCTCTCAATGAAAGTGGTTTTCCACAGTCTGTGCCTAGGGCTACTTGAAGAGGAAACAAACCATAGAGATAAAACTGAGAACTCCTTTATCTTGTCAAGTTTCAAAGAGCTACTACAATCCATGTTGGATTTAAAGTTCCAAATTCATCTATCTATATAAGAGAGAACAGAGAGAAACCTAAATATAAAAACTGCTACCGTAGACGAACGCTTCAACCTAGACGAACAAAATTTGGTGAGCCAAGTGGGATTTGTGTACTGATCATTACCACCAAGTATCATCAAGATTGGGTGAAAAAATATTTGCTGGTATTATGGAAACTCCTTATTTCTGAGAAGCTTGGCAACCCATCTCAATGAAAGTGCTTCCACAGTCTGTGCCTAGGGCTACTTGAAGAGGAAACTAACCATAGAGACAAAACTGAGAACTCCTTTATTTTGTCAAGTTTCAAAGAGCTACTACAATCCATGTTGGATTTAGAGTTCCAAATTCATCTATCTATATAGGAGAGAACAGAGAGAAACCTAAATATAAAAACTGCTACTGTAGACGAATGCTTCAACCTAGAAGAACAAAATTTGGTGAGCCAAGTGGGATTTGTGTACTGATCATTACCACCAAATATCATCAAGATTGGGTGAAAAAATATTTGCTGGTATTTCGGGAACTTGTAATTTCTTAGAAGCTTGGCAAACTCTCTCAATGAAAGTGCTTTTCCACAGTCTGTGCCTAGGGCTACTTGAAGAGGAAACAAACCATAGAGACAAAACTGAGAACTCCTTTATTTTGTAAAGTTTCAAAGAGCTACTATAAACCATGTTGGATTTAGAGTTACAAATTCATATATCTATATAGGAGAGAACAGAGGGAAACCTAAATATAAAAACTTCTACTGTAGGCGAACGCTTCAACCTAGAAGAACACAATTTGGTGAGCCAAGTGGGATTTGTGTACTGATCATTAGAAACCAGTATCATCAAGATTGGGTGAAAAAATATTTGCTGGTACTTCGGAAACTCGTTATTTTTTAGAAGCTTGGCAACCCCTCTCAATGAAAGTGCTTCTCCAGAGTCTCCGCCTAGGGCTACTTGAAGAGGAAACAAACCATAGAGACAAAACTCAGAGCTCCTTTATTTTGTCAAGTTTCAAAGAGCTACTACAATCCATTTTGGATTTAGAGTTCCAAATTCATCTATCTATATAGGAGAGAACAGAGAGAAACCTAAATATAAAAACTGCTACTGTAGACGAACGCTTCAACCTAGAAGAACAAAATTTGGTGAGCCAAGTGGGATCTGTGTACTGATCATTACCACCAAGTATCATCAAGATTGGGTGAAAAAATATTTGCTGGTATTTCGGAAACTTGTAATTTCTTAGAAGCTTGGCAAACTCTCTCAATGAAAGTGCTTTTCCACAGTCTGTGCCTAGGGCTACTTGAAGAGGAAACAAACCATAGAGACAAAACTGAGAACTCCTTTATTTTGTCAAGTTTCAAAGAGCTACTACAAACCATGTTGGATTTAGAGTTACAAATTCATATATCTATATTGGAGAGAACAGAGGGAAACCTAAATATAAAAACTTCTACTGTAGGCGAACGCTTCAACCTAGAAGAACAAAATTTGGTGAGCCAAGTGGGATTTGTGTACTGATCATTAGCAAACAGTATCATCAAGATTGGGTGAAAAATTATTTGCTGGTACTTCGGAAACTCGTTATTTCTTAGAAGCTTGGCAACCCCTCTCAATGAAAGTGGTTTTCCACAGTCTGTGCCTAGGGCTACTTGAAGAGGAAACAAACCATAGAGACAAAATTGAGATCTCCTTTTTTTCGTCAAGTTTCAAAGAGCTACTACAATCCATGTTGGATTTAAAGTTCCAAATTCATCTATCTATATAGGAGAGAACAGAGAGAAACGTAAATATAAAAACTGCTACTGTAGACGAACGCTTCAACCTAGAATAACAAAATTTGGTGAGCCAAGTGGGAAATGTGTACTGATCGTTAGCTCCAAGTATCATCAAGATTGGGTGAAGAAATATTTGCTGGTATTTCGGAAACTCGTTATTTCTTAGAAGTTGGCAACCCCTCGCAATGAAAGTGCTTTTCCACAGTCTGCGCCTAGGGCTACTTGAAGAGGAAACAAACCATAGAGAAAAAACTGAGAACTCCTTTATTTTGTCAAGTTTCAAAAAGCTACTACAAACCATGTTGGACTTAGAGTTCCAAATTCATCTTTCTATATAGGAGAGAACAGAAGGAAACCTAAATATAAAAACTGCTACTGAAGACGAACACTTCAACCTAGAAGAACAAAATTTGGTGAGCCAAGTGGGATTTGTGTACTGATCATTAATACCAAGTATCATCAAGATTGGGTGAAAAAATATTTGCTGGTATTTCGGAAACTCGTAATTTCTTAGAAGCTTGGCAACCCCTCTCAATGAAAGTGTTTTACCACAGTCTGTGCCTAGGGCTACTTGAAGAGGAAACAAACCATAGAGACAAAACGGGGAACTCCTTTATTTTGTCAAGTTTCAAAGAGCTACTACAAACCATGTTGGATTTAGAGTTCCAAATTCATCTATCTATATGGGAGAGAACAGAGGGAAACCTAAATATAAAAACTGCTACTGTAGACGAACGCTTCAACCCAGAAGAACAAAATTTGGTGAGCCAAGAGGGATTTGTGTACTGATCTTTACCACCAAGTATTATCAAGATTGGGTGAAAAAATATTTGCTGGTATTTCGGAAACTGGTTATTTCGTAGAAGCTTGGCAACCCCTCTCAATGAAAGTGCTTTCCACAGTCTGTGCCTAGGGCTACTTGAAGAGGAAACAAACCATAGAGACAAACCTGAGAACTCCTTTATTTTGTCAAGTTTCAAAGAGCTACTACAAACCATGTTGGATTTTGAGTTCCAAATTCATCTATCTATATATCAGAGGATCGAGGGAAACCTAAATATAAAAACTGCTACTGTAGACGAACGCTTCAACCTAGAAGAACAAAATTTGGTGAGCCAAGTGGGATTTGTGTACTGATCATTACCACAAAGTATCATCAAGATTGGGTGAATAAATATTTGCTGGTGTTTCGGAAACTCGTTATTTCTTAGAAGCTTGGCAACCCATCTCAATGAAAGTGCTTTTCCACAGTGTGTGCCTAGGGCTACTTGAAGAGGAAACAAACCATAGAGACAAAACTGAGAACTTCTTTATTATGTCATGTCTCAAAGAGCTACTACAAACCATGTTGGATTTAGAGTTCCAAATTCATCTATCTATATATGAGATAACAGAGGTAAACCTAAATATAAAAATTGCTACTGTAGACTAACGCTTCAACCTAGAAGAAGAAAATTTGGTGAGCCAAGTGGGATTTGTGTACTGATCATTACCACCAAGTATCATCAAGATTGGGTGAAAAAATATTTGCTGGTATTTCGGAAACTCGTTTTTTCTTACAAGCTTGGCAACCCCTCTCAATGAAAGTGCTTTTCCACAGTGTGTGCCTATGGCTACTTGAAGAGGAAACAAACCTTAGAGACAAAACTGAGAAATCCGTTATTTTTTCAAGTTTCAAAGAGCTACTACAAACCATGTTGGATTTAGAGTTCCAAATTCATCTATCTATATAGGAGAGAACAGAGGGTAACCTAAATATAAAAACTGCTACTGTAGACGAACGCTTCAACCTAGAATAACAAAATTTGGTGAGCCAAGTTGAAAATGTGTACTGATCATTACCTCCAAGTATCATCAAGATTGGGTGAAAAAATATTTGCTGGTATTTCGGAAACTCGTTATTTCTTAGAAGCTTGGCAACCCCTCAAAATGAAAGTGCTTTTCCACAGTCTGTGCCTAGGGCTACATGAAGAGGAAACAAACGCTAGAGAAAAAACAGAGAACTCCTTTATTTGGTCAAGTTTCAAAGAGCTACGAAAAACCATGTTGGATTTAGAGTTCCAAATTCATCTATCTTTATAGGAGAGAACAGAGGGTAACGTAAATATAAAAACTGCTACTGTAGACGACCGCTTCAACCTAGAAGAACAAAATTTGTTGAGCCAAGTGGGATTTGTGTACTGATCATTACCACCAAGTATCATCAAGATTTGGTGAAAAAATATTTGCTGGTATTTCGGAAACTCGTAATTTCTTAGAAGCTTGGCAACCCCTTTCAATGAAAGTGCTTTTCCACAGTCTGTGCCTAGGGCTACATGAAGAGGAAACAAACCATAGAGACAAAACTGAGAACTCCTTTATTTGGTCAAGTTTCAAAGAGCTACGAAAAACCATGTTGGATTTAGAGTTCCAAGTACATCTATCTATATAGGAGAGAACAGAGGGTAACCTAAATATAAAAACTGCTACTGTAGACGAACGCTTCAATCTAGAATAACAAAATTTGATGAGCCAAGTGGGCAATGTGTACTGATCGTTAACTCCAAGTATCATCAAGATTGGGTGAAAATATATTTGCTGGTATTTCGGAAACTCGTTATTTCTGAGAAGCTTGGAGACCCCTCTCAATGAAAGTGCTTTTCCACAGTCTGCGCCTAGGGCTACTTGAAGAGCAAACAAACCATAGAGACAAAACTGAGAACTCCTTTATTTTGTCAAGTTTCAAAGAGCTACTACAAACCATGTTGGATTTAGAGTTCCAAATTCATCTTTCTGTATAGGAGAGAACAGAGGGAAACCTAAATATAAAAACTGCTACTGTAGACGAACGCTTCAACCTAGAAGAACAAAATTTGGTGAGCCAAGTGGGATTTGTGTACTGATCATTACCACCAAGTATCATCAAGATTGGGTGAAAAAATATTTTCTGGTATTTCGGAAACTCGTAATTTCTTAGAAGCTTGGCAACCCCTCTCAATGAAAGTGCTTTACCACAGTCTGTGCCTAGGGCTACTTGAAGAGGAAACAAACCAAAGAGACAAAACGGAGAACTCCTTTATTTTGTCAAGTTTCAAAGAGCTAATACAAACCATGTTGGATTTAGAGTTCCAAATTCATCTTTCTATATAGGAGAGAACAGAGGGAAACCTAAATATAAAAACTGCTACTGAAGACGAACGCTTCAACCTAGAAGAACAAAATTTGGTGAGCCAAGTGGGATTTGTGTACTGATCATTACCACCAAGTATCATCAAGATTGGGTGAAAAAATATTTGCTGGTATTTCGGAAACTCGTAATTTCTTAGAAGCTTGGCAACCCCTCTCAATGAAAGTGCTTTACCACAGTCTGTGCCTAGGGCTACTTGAAGAGGAAACAAACCATAGAGACAAAACGGAGAACTTCTTTATTTTGTCAAGTTTCAAAGAGCTACTACAAACCATTTTGGATGTATAGTTCCAAATTCATCTATCTATATAGGAGAGAACAGAGAAAAACCTAAATATAAAAACTGCTACTGTAGACGAACGCTTCAACCTAGAAGAACAAAATTTGGGGAGTCAGGTGGGATTTGTGTACTGATCATTACCACCAAGTATCATCAAGATTGGGTGAAAAAATATTTGCTGGTATTTCGGAAACTCGGAATTTCTTAGAAGGTTGGCAACCGCTCTGAATAAAAGTGCTTTTCCACAGTCTGTGCCTAGGGCTACTTGAAGAGGAAACAAACCATTGAGACAAAACTGAGAACTCCTTTTTTTTGTCAAGTTTCAAAGAGCTACTACAAACCATGTTGGATTTAGAGTTCCAAATTCATCTATCTATATGGGAGAGAACAGAGGAAAACCTAAATATAAAAACTGCTACTGTAGACGAACGCTTCAACCCAGAAGAACAAAATTTGTTGAGACAAGTGGGATTTGTGTACTGATCTTTACCACCAAGTATTATCAAGATTGGGTGAAAAAAATATTTGCTGGTGTTTCGGAAACTCGTTATTTCGTAGAAGCTTGGCAACCCCTCTCAATGAAAGTGCTTTCCACAGTCTGTGCCTAGGGCTACTTGAAGAGGAAACAAACCATAGAGACAAAACTGAGAACTCCTTTATTTTGTCAAGTTTCAAAGAGCTACTACAAACCATGTTGGATTTAGAGTTCCAAATTCATCTATCTATATATCAGAGAATCGAGCGAAACCTAAATATAAAAACTGCTACTGTAGACGAACGCTTCAACCTAGAAGAACAAAATTTGGTGAGCCAAGTGGGATTTGTGTACTGATCATTACCACCAAGTATCATCAAGATTGGGTGAATAAATATTTGCTGGTATTTCGGAAACTCATTATTTCTTAGAAGCTTGGCAACCCTTCTCAATGAAAGTGCTTTTCCACAGTGTGTGCCTAGGGCTACTTGAAGAGGAAACAAACCATAGAGACAAAACAGAGAACTCCTTTATTTGGTCAAGTTTCAAAGAGCTACGAAAAACCATGTTGGATTTATAGTTCCAAATTCATCTATCTATATAGGAGAGAACAGAGGGTAACCTAAATATAAAAACTGCTAATGTAGACCAACGCTTCAACCTAGAAGAACAAAATTTGGTAAGCCAAGTGGGATTTGTGTACTGATCATTACCACCAAGTATCATCAAGATTTGGTGAAAAATTATTTGCTGGTATTTCGGAAACTTGTAATTTCTTAGAAGCTTGGCAACCCCTCTCAATGAAAGTGCTTTCCACAGTCTTTGCCTAGGGCTACTTGAAGAGGAAACAAACCATAGAGACAAAACTGAGAACTCCTTTTTTTTGTCAAGTTTCAAAGATCTACTACAAACCATGTTGGATTTTGAGTTCCAAATTCATCTATCTATATATCAGAGGATCGAGGGAAACCTAAATATAAAAACTGCTACTGTAGACGAACGCTTCAACCTAGAAGAACAAAATTTGGTGAGCCAAGTGGGATTTGTGTACTGATCATTACCACAAAGTATCATCAAGATTGGGTGAATAAATATTTGCTGGTGTTTCGGAAACTCGTTATTTCTTAGAAGCTTGGCAAAACATCTCAATGAAAGTGCTTTTCCACAGTGTGTGCCTACGGCTACTTGAAGAGGAAACAAACCATAGAGACAAAACTGAGAACTTCTTTATTATGTCATGTCTCAAAGAGCTACTACAAACCATGTTGGATTTAGAGTTCCAAATTCATCTATCTATATATGAGATAACAGAGGTAAACCTAAATATAAAAATTGCTACTGTATACTAACGCTTCAACCTAGAAGAACAAAATTTGGTGAGACAAGTGGGATTTGTGTACTGATCATTACCACCAAGTATCATCAAGATTGGGTGAAAAAATATTTGCTGGTTTTTCGGAAACTCGTTTTTTCTTACAAGCTTGGCAACCCCTCTCAATGAAAGTGCTTTTCCACAGTGTGTGCCTATGGCTACTTGAAGAGGAAACAAACCTTAGAGACAAAACTGAGAAATACGTTATAATTTCAAGTTTCAAAGAGCTACTACAAACCATGTTGGATTTAGAGATCCAAATTCATCTATCTATATAGGAGAGAACAGAGGGTAACCTAAATATAAAAACTGCTACTGTAGAAGAACGCTTCAACCTAGAAGAACAAAATTTGGTGAGCCAAGTGGGATTTGTGTACTGATCATTACCACCAAGTATCATCAAGATTTGGTGAAAAATTATTTGCTGGTATTTCGGAAACTTGTAATTTCTTAGAAGCATGGCAACCCCTCTCAATGAAAGTGCTTTCCACAGTCTGTGCCTAGGGCTACATGAAGAGGAAACAAACCAAAGAGACAAAACGGAGAACTCCTTTATTTTGTCAAGTTTCAAAGAGCTACTAAAAACCATGTTGGATTTAGAGTTCCAAATTCATCTTTCTATATAGGAGAGAACAGAGGGAAACCTAAATATAAAAACTGCTACTGAAGACGAACGCTTCAACCTAGAAGAACAAAATTTGGTGAGCCAAGTGGGATTTGTGTACTGATCATTACCACCAAGTATCATCAAGATTGGGTGAAAAAATATTTGCTGGTATTTCGGAAACTCGTAATTTCTTAGAAGCTTGGCAACCCCTCTCAATGAAAGTGCTTTACCACAGTCTGTGCCTAGGGCTACTTGAAGAGGAAACAAACCATAGAGACAAAACTGAGAACTCCTTTATTTGGTCAAGTTTCAAAGAGCTACGAAAAACCATGTTGGATTTAGAGTTCCAAATTCCTCTATTTATATAGGAGAGAACAGAGAGAAACCTAAATATAAAAACTGCTACTGTAGACGAACGCTTCAACCTAGAAGAACCAAATTTGGGGATTCAAGTGGGATTTGTGTACTGATCCTTAGCACCCATTATCATCAAGATTCGGGGAAAAAATATTTGCTGGTATTTCGGAAACTCCGAATTTCTTAGAAGCTTGGCAACCCCTCTGAATGAAAGTGCTTTTCCACAGTCTGTGCCTAGGGCTACTTGAAGAGGAAACAAACCATAGAGACAAAACTGAAAACTCCTTTATTTTGTCAAGTTTCAAAGAGCTACTACAAACCATGTTGGATTTAGAGTTCCAAATTCATCTATCTATATGGGAGAGAACAGAGGAAAACCTAAATATAAAAACTGCTACTGTAGACGAACGCTTCAACCCAGAAGAACAAAATTTGGTGAGCCAAGTGGGATTTGTGTACTGATCTTTACCACCAAGTGTTATCAAGATTGGGTGAAAAAAATATTTGCTGGTATTTCGGAAACTCGTTATTTCGTAGAAGCTTGGCAACCCCTCTCAATGAAAGTGCTTTCCACAGTCTGTGCCTAGGGCTACTTGAAGAGGAAACAAACCATAGAGAAAAAACTGAGAACTCCTTTATTTTGTCAAGTTTCAAAGAGCTACTACAAACCATGTTGGATTTAGAGTTCCAAATTCATCTATCTATATATCAGAGGATCGAGGGAAACCTAAATATAAAAACTGCTACTGTAGACGAACGCTTCAACCTAGAAGAACAAAATTTGGTGAGCCAAGTGGGATTTGTGTAGTGATCATTACCATCAAGTATCATCAAGATTGGGTGAATAAATATTTGCTGGTATTTCGGAAACTCGTTATTTCGTAGAAGCTTGGCAACCCCTCTCAATGAAAGTGCTTTTCCACAGTGTGTGCCTAGGGCTACTTGAAGAGGAAACAAACCATAGAGACAAAACTGAGAACTCCTTTATTTTGTCAAGTTTCAAAGAGCTACTACAAACCATGTTGGATTTAGAGTTTCAAATTCATCTATCTATATAGGAGAGAACAGAGGGAATCCTAAATATAAAAACTGCTACTGTAGACGAACGCTTCAACCTAGAATAACAAAATTTGGTGAGCCAAGTTGGAAATGTGTACTGATCATTACCTCAAAGTATCATCAAGATTGGATGAAAAAATATTTGCTGGTATTTCGGAAACTCGTTATTTCTTAGAAGCTTGGCAACCCATCTCAATGAAAGTGCTTTTCCACAGTCTGTGCCTAGGGCTACTTGAAGAGGAAACAAACCATAGAGACAAAACTGAGAACTCCTTTATTTGGTCAAGTTTCAAAGAGCTACGAAAAACCATGTTGGATTTAGAGTTCCATATTCCTCTATTTATATAGGAGAGAACAGAGAGAAACCTAAATATAAAAACTGCTACTGTAGACGAACGCTTCAACCAAGAAGAACAAAATTTGGGGAGTCAGTGGGATTTGTGTACTGATCCTTAGCACCCATTATCATCAAGATTCGGTGAAAAAATATTTGCTGGTATTTCGGAAACTCCTAATTTCTTAGAAGCTTGGTAACCCCTCTAAATGAAAGTGCTTTTCCACAGTCTGTGCCTAGGGCTACTTGAAGAGGAAACAAACCATAGAGACAAAACTGAAAACTCCTTTATTTTGTCAAGTTTCAAAGAGCTACTACAAACCATGTTGGATTTAGAGTTCCAAATTCATCTATCTATATGGGAGAGAACAGAGGAAAACCTAAATATAAAAACTGCTACTGTAGACGAACGCTTCAACCTAGAAGAACAAAATTTGGTGAGCCAAGTGGGATTTGTGTACTGATCATTACCATCAAGTATCATCAAGATTGGGTGAATAAATATTTGCTGGTATTTCGGAAACTTGTTATTTCGTAGAAGCTTGGCAACCCCTCTCAATGAAAGTGCTTTTCCACAGTGTGTGCCTAGGGCTACTTGAAGAGGAAACAAACCGTAGAGACAAAACTGAGAACTCCTTTATTTTGTCAAGTTTTAAAGAGCTACTACAAACCATGTTGGATTTAGAGTTCCAAATTCATCTATCTATATATCAGAGAATCGAGCGAAACCTAAATATAAAAACTGCTACTGTAGACGAACGCTTCAACCTAGAAGAACAAAATTTGGTGAGCCAAGTGGGATTTGTGTACTGATCATTACCACCAAGTATCATCAAGATTGGGTGAATAAATATTTGCTGGTATTTCGGAAACTCGATATTTCTTAGAAGCTTGGCAACCCATCTCAATGAAAGTGCTTTTCCACAGTGTGTGCCTAGGGCTACTTGAAGAGGAAACAAACCATAGAGACAAAACAGAGAACTCCTTTATTTGGTCAAGTTTCAAAGAGCTACGAAAAACCATGTTGGATTTAGAGTTCCAAATTCATCTATCTATATAGGAGAGAACAGAGGGTAACCTAAATATAAAAACTGCTAATGTAGACGAACGCTTCAACCTAGAAGAACAAAATTTGGTAAGCCAAGTGGGATTTGTGTACTGATCATTACCACCAAGTATCATCAAGATTTGGTGAAAAATTATTTGCTGGTATTTCGGAAACTTGTAATTTCTTAGAAGCATGGCAACCCCTCTCAATGAAAGTGCTTTCCACAGTCTGTGCCTAGGGCTACATGAAGAGGAAACAAACCATAGAGACAAAACTGAGAACTCCTTTATTTTGTCAAGTTTCAAAGAACTACTACAAACCATGTTGGATTTAGAGTTCCAAATTCATCTATCTATATATCAGAGAATCGAGGGAAACCTAAATATAAAAACTGCTACTGTAGACGAACGCTTCAACCTAGAAGAACAAAATTTGGTGAGCCAAGTGGGATTTGTGTACTGATCATTACCACCAAGTATCATCAAGATTGGGTGAAAAAATATTTGCTGGTATTTCGGAAACTCGTAATTTCTTAGAAGCTTGGCAACCCCTCTCAATGAAAGTGCTTTAACACAGTCTGTGCCTAGGGCTACTTGAAGAGGAAACAAACCATAGAGACAAAACTGAGAACTCCTTTATTTTGTCAAGTTTCAAAGAGCTACTACAAACCATGTTGGATTTAGAGTTCCAAATTCATCTTTCTATATAGGAGAGAACAGAGGGAAACCTAAATATAAAAACTGCTACTGAAGACGAACGCTTCAACCTAGAAGAACAAAATTTGGTGAGCCAAGTGGGATTTGTGTACTGATCATTACCACCAAGTATCATCAAGATTGGGTGAAAAAATATTTGCTGGTATTTCGGAAACTCGTAATTTCTTAGAAGCTTGGCAACCCCTCTCAATGAAAGTGCTTTACCACAGTCTGTGCCTAGGGCTACTTGAAGAGGAAACAAACCATAGAGACAAAACTGAGAACTCCTTTATTTGGTCAAGTTTCAAAGAGCTACGAAAAACCATGTTGGATTTAGAGTTCCAAATTCCTCAATTTATATAGGAGAGAACAGAGAGAAACCTAAATATAAAAACTGCTACTGTAGACGAACGCTTCAACCTAGAAGAACCAAATTTGGGGAGTCAAGTGGGATTTGTGTACTGATCCTTAGCACCCATTATCATCAAGATTCGGTGAAAAAATATTTGCTGGTATTTCGGAAACTCCGAATTTCTTAGAAGCTTGGCAACCCCTCTGAATGAAAGTGCTTTTCCACAGTCTGTGCCTAGGGCTACTTGAAGAGGAAACAAACCAAAGAGACAAAACGGAGAACTCCTTTATTTTGTCAAGTTTCAAAGAGCTACTACAAACCATGTTGGATTTAGAGTTCCAAATTCATCTTTCTATATAGGAGAGAACAGAGGGAAACCTAAATATAAAAACTGCTACTGAAGACGAACGCTTCAACCTAGAAGAACAAAATTTGGTGAGCCAAGTGGGATTTGTGTACTGATCATTACCACCAAGTATCATCAAGATTGGGTGAAAAAATATTTGCTGGTATTTCGGAAACTCGTAATTTCTTAGAAGCTTGGCAACCCCTCTCAATGAAAGTGCTTTCCACAGTCTGTGCCTAGGGCTACTTGAAGAGGAAACAAACCATAGAGAAAAAACTGAGAACTCCCTTATTTTGTCAAGTTTCAAAGAGCTACTATAAACCATGTTGGATTTAGAGTTCCAAATTCATCTATCTATATATCAGAGAATCGAGGGAAACCTAAATATAAAAACTGCTACTGTAGACGAACGCTTCAACCTAGAAGAACAAAATTTGGTGAGCCAAGTGGGATTTGTGTACTGATCATTACCATCAAGTATCATCAAGATTGGGTGAATAAATATTTGCTGGTATTTCGGAAACTCGTTATTTCGTAGAAGCTTGGCAACCCCTCTCAATGAAAGTGCTTTTCCACAGTGTGTGCCTAGGGCTACTTGAAGAGGAAACAAACCATAGAGACAAAACTGAGAACTCCTTTATTTTGTCAAGTTTCAAAGAGCTACTACAAACCATGTTGGATTTAGAGTTTCAAATTCATCTATCTATATAGGAGAGAACAGAGGGAATCCTAAATATAAAAACTGCTACTGTAGACGAACGCTTCAACCTAGAATAACAAAATTTGGTGAGCCAAGTTGGAAATGTGTACTGATCATTACCTCAAAGTATCATCAAGATTGGATGAAAAAATATTTGCTGGTATTTCGGAAACTCGTTATTTCTTAGAAGCTTGGCAACCCATCTCAATGAAAGTGCTTTTCCACAGTCTGTGCCTAGGGCTACTTGAAGAGGAAACAAACCATAGAGACAAAACTGAGAACTCCTTTATTTGGTCAAGTTTCAAAGAGCTACGAAAAACCATGTTGGATTTAGAGTTCCAAATTTCTCTATTTATATAGGAGAGAACAGAGAGAAACCTAAATATAAAAACTGCTACTGTAGACGAACGCTTCAACCAAGAAGAACAAAATTTGGGGAGTCAGTGGGATTTGTGTACTGATCCTTAGCACCCATTATCATCAAGATTCGGTGAAAAAATATTTGCTGGTATTTCGGAAACTCCGAATTTCTTAGAAGCTTGGCAACCCCTCTGAATGAAAGTGCTTTTCCACAGTCTGTGCCTAGGGCTACTTGAAGAGGAAACAAACCATAGAGACAAAACTGAAAACTCCTTTATTTTGTCAAGTTTCAAAGAGCTACTACAAACCATGTTGGATTTAGAGTTCCAAATTCATCTATCTATATGGGAGAGAACAGAGGAAAACCTAAATATAAAAACTGCTACTGTAGACGAACGCTTCAACCCAGAAGAACAAAATTTGGTGAGCCAAGTGGGATTTGTGTACTGATCCTTACCACCAAGTGTTATCAAGATTGGGTGAAAAAAATATTTGCTGGTATTTTGGAAACTCGTTATTTCGTAGAAGCTTGGCAACCCCTCTCAATGAAAGTGCTTTCCACAGTCTGTGCCTAGGGCTACTTGAAGAGGAAACAAACGATAGAGACAAAACTGAGAACTCCTTTATTTTGTCAAGTTTCAAAGAGCTACTACAAACCATGTTGGATTTAGAGTTCCAAATTCATCTTTCTATATAGGAGAGAACAGAGGGAAACCTAAATATAAAAACTGCTACTGAAGACGAAGGCTTCAACCTAGAAGAACAAAATTTGGTGAGCCAAGTGGGATTTGTGTACTGATCATTACCACCAAGTATCATCAAGATTGGGTGAAAAAATATTTGCTGGTATTTCGGAAACTCGTAATTTCTTAGAAGCTTGGCAACCCCTCTCAATGAAAGTGCTTTACCACAGTCTGTGCCTAGGGCTACTTGAAGAGGAAACAAACCATAGAGACAAAACTGAGAACTCCTTTATTTGGTCAAGTTTCAAAGAGCTACGAAAAACCATGTTGGATTTAGAGTTCCAAATTCCTCTATTTATATAGGAAAGAACAGAGAGAAACCTAAATATAAAAACTGCTACTGTAGACGAACGCTTCAACCTAGAAGAACCAAATTTGGGGAGTCAAGTGGGATTTGTGTACTGATCCTTAGCACCCATTATCATCAAGATTCGGTGAAAAAATATTTGCTGGTATTTCGGAAACTCCGAATTTCTTAGAAGCTTGGCAACCCCTCTGAATGAAAGTGCTTTTCCACAGTCTGTGCCTAGGGCTACTTGAAGAGGAAACAAACCAAAGAGACAAAACGGAGAACTCCTTTATTTTGTCAAGTTTCAAAGAGCTACTACAAACCATGTTGGATTTAGAGTTCCAAATTCATCTTTCTATATAGGAGAGAACAGAGGGAAACCTAAATATAAAAACTGCTACTGAAGACGAACCCTTCAACCTAGAAGAACAAAATTTGGTGAGCCAAGTGGGATTTGTGTACTGATCATTACCACCAAGTATCATCAAGATTGGGTGAAAAAATATTTGCTGGTATTTCGGAAACTCGTAATTTCTTAGAAGCTTGGCAACCCCTCTCAATGAAAGTGCTTTACCACAGTCTGTGCCTAGGGCTACTTGAAGAGGAAACAAACCATAGAGACAAAACGGAGAACTTCTTTATTTTGTCAAGTTTCAAAGAGCTACTACAAACCATTTTGGATGTATAGTTCCAAATTCATCTATCTATATAGGATAGAACAGAGAAAAACCTAAATATAAAAACTGCTACTGTAGACGAACGCTTCAACCTAGAAGAACAAAATTTGGGGAGTCAAGTGGGATTTGTGTACTGATCATTAGCACCCATTATCATCAGATTCGGTGAAAAAATATTTGCTGGTATTTCGGAAACTCGGAATTTCTTAGAAGGTTGGCAACCGCTCTGAATGAAAGTGCTTTTCCACAGTCTGTGCCTAGGGCTACTTGAAGAGGAAACAAACCATAGAGACAAAACTGAGAACTCCTTTATTTTGTCAAGTTTCAAAGAGCTACTACAAACCATGTTGGATATAGAGTTCCAAATTCATCTATCTATATGGGAGAGAACAGAGGAAAACCTAAATATAAAAACTGCTACTGTAGACGAACGCTTCAACCCAGAAGAACAAAATTTGGTGAGACAAGTGGGATTTGTGTACTGATCTTTACCACCAAGTATTATCAAGATTGGGTGAAAAAAATATTTGCTGGTGTTTCGGAAACTCGTTATTTCGTAGAAGCTTGTCAACCCCTCTCAATGAAAGTGCTTTCCACAGTGTGTGCCTAGGGCTACTTGAAGAGGAAACAAACCATAGAGACAAAACTGAGAACTCCTTTATTTGGTCAAGTTTCAAAGAGCTACGAAAAACCATGTTGGATTTAGAGTTCCAAATTCATCTATCTATATAGGAGAGAACAGAGGGTAACCTAAATATAAAAACTGCTAATGTAGACGAACGCTTCAACCTAGAAGAACAAAATTTGGTAAGCCAAGTGGGATTTGTGTACTGATCATTAGCACCCATTATCATCAAGATTCGGTGAAAAAATATTTGCTGGTATTTCGGAAACTACGAATTTCTTAGAAGCTTGGCAACCCCTCTGAATGAAAGTACTTTTCCACAGTCTGTGCCTAGGGCTACTTGAAGATGAAACAAACCATAGAGACAAAACTGAGAACTCCTTTATTTTGTCAAGTTTCAAAGAGCTACGAAAAACCATGTTGGATTTAGAGTTCCAAATTCATCTATCTATATATCAGAGAATCGAGGGAAACCTAAATATAAAAACTGCTACTGTAGACGAACGCTTCAACCTAGAAGAACAAAATTTGGTGAGCCAAGTGGGATTTGTGTACTGATCATTACCACCAAGTATCATGAAGATTGGGTGAATAAATATTTGCTGGTATTTCGGAAACTCGTTATTTCTTAGAAGCTTGGCAACCCATCTCAATGAAAGTGCTTTTCCACAGTGTGTGCCTAGGGCTACTTGAAGAGGAAACAAACCATAGAGACAAAACAGAGAACTCCTTTATTTGGTCAAGTTTCAAAGAGCTTCGAAAAACCATGTTGGATTAAGAGTTCCAAATTCATCTTTCCATATAGGAGAGAACAGAGGGAAACCTAAATATAAAAACTGCTACTGAAGACGAACGCTTCAACCTAGAAGAACAAAATTTGGTGAGCCACGTGGGATTTGTGTACTGATCATTACCACCAAGTATCATCAAGATTGGGTGAAAAAATATTTGCTGGTATTTCGGAAACTCGTAATTTCTTAGAAGCTTGGCAACCCCTCTCAATGAAAGTGCTTTACCACAGTCTGTGCCTAGGGCTACTTGAAGAGGAAACAAACCATAGAGACAAAACGGAGAACTTCTTTATTTTGTCAAGTTTCAAAGAGCTACTACAAACCATTTTGGATGTATAGTTCCAAATTCATCTATCCATATAGGAGAGAACATAGAAAAACCTAAATATAAAAACTGCTACTGTAGACGAACGCTTCAACCTAGAAGAACAAAATTTGGGGAGTCAAGTGGGATTTGTGTACTGATCATTAGCACCCATTATCATCAGATTCGGTGAAAAAATATTTGCTGGTATTTCGGAAACTCGGAATTTCTTAGAAGGTTGGCAACCGCTCTGAATGAAAGTGCTTTTCCACAGTCTGTGCCTAGGGCTACTTGAAGAGGAAACAAACCATAGAGACAAAACTGAGAACTCCTTTATTTGGTCAAGTTTCAAAGAGCTACGAAAAACCATGTTGGATTTAGAGTTCCAAATTCATCGATCTATATAGGAGAGAACAGAGGGTAACCTAAATATAAAAACTGCTAATGTAGACGAACGCTTCAACCTAGAAGAACAAAATTTGGTAAGCCAAGTGGGATTTGTGTACTGATCATTAGCACCCATTATCATCAAGATTCGGTGAAAAAATATTTGCTGGTATTTCGGAAACTCCGAATTTCTTAGAAGCTTGGCAACCCCTCTGAATGAAAGTGCTTTTCCACAGTCTGTGCCTAGGGCTACTTGAAGAGGAAACAAACCATAGAGACAAAACTGAGAACTCCTTTATTTTGTCAAGTTTCAAAGAGCTACGAAAAACCATGTTGGATTTAGAGTTCCAAATTCATCTATCTATATAGGAGAGAACAGAGAAAAACCTAAATATAAAAACTGCTACTGTAGACGAACGCTTCAAACTAGAAGAACAAAATTTGGTAAGCCAAGTGGGACTTGTGTACTGATCATTACCACCAAGTATCATCAAGATTGGGTGAAAAAATATTTGCTGGTATTTCGGAAACTCGTTATTTCTTAGAAGCTTGGCAACCCATCTCAATGAAAGTGCTTTTCCACAGTCTGTACCTAGGGCTACTTGAAGAGGAAACAAACCATAGAGACAAAACTGAGAACTCCTTTATTTGGTCAAGTTTCAAAGAGCTACGAAAAACCATGGTTGGATTTAGAGTTCCAAATTCATCTATCTATATAGGAGAGAACAGAGGGTAACCTAAATATAAAAACTGCTACTGTAGACGAACGCTTCAACCTAGAAGAACAAAATTTGGTGAGCCAAGTGGGATTTGTGTACTGATCATTACCATCAAGTATCATCAAGAATGGGTGAATAAATATTTGCTGGTATTTCGGAAACTCGTTATTTCGTAGAAGCTTGGCAACCCCTCTCAATGAAAGTGCTTTTCCACAGTGTGTGCCTAGGGCTACTTGAAGGAAACAAACCATAGAGACAAAACTGAGAACTCCTTTATTTTGTCAAGTTTCAAAGAGCTACTACAAACCATGTTGGATTTAGAGTTTCAAATTCATCTATCTATATAGGAGAGAACAGATGGAATCCTAAATATAAAAACTGCTACTGTAGACGAACGCTTTAACCTAGAATAACAAAATTTGGTGAGCCAAGTTGGAAATGTGTACTGATCATTACCTCCAAGTATCATCAAGATTGGATGAAAAAATATTTGCTGGTATTTCGGAAACTCGTTATTTCTTAGAAGCTTGGCAACCCATCTCAATGAAAGTGCTTTTCCACAGTCTGTGCCTAGGGCTACTTGAAGAGGAAACAAACCAAGAGACAAAACTGAGAACTCCTTTATTTGGTCAAGTTTCAAAGAGCTACGAAAAACCATGTTGGATTTAGATTTCCAAATTCCTCTATTTATATAGGAGAGAACAGAGAGAAACCTAAATATGAAAACTGCTACTGTAGACGAACGCTTCAACCTAGAAGAACAAAATTTGGGGAGTCAAGTGGGATTTGTGTACTGATCCTTAGCACCCATTATCATCAAGATTCGGTGAAAAAATATTTGCTGGTATTTCGGAAACTCCGAATTTCTTAGAAGCTTGGCAACCCCTCTGAATGAAAGTGCTTTTCCACAGTCTGTGCCTAGGGCTACTTGAAGAGGAAACAAACCATAGAGACAAAACTGAAAACTCCTTTATTTTGTTAAGTTTCAAAGAGCTACTACAAACCATGTTGGATTTAGAGTTCCAAATTCATCTATCTATATGGGAGAGAACAGAGGAAAACCTAAATATAAAAACTGCTACTGTAGACGAACGCTTCAACCCAGAAGAACAAAATTTGGTGAGCCAAGTGGGATTTGTGTACTGATCTTTACCACCAAGTGTTATCAAGATTGGGTGAAATAAATATTTGCTGGTATTTCGGAAACTCGTTATTTCGTAGAAGCTTGGCTACCCCTCTCAATGAAAGTGCTTTCCACAGTCTGTGCCTAGGGCTACTTGAAGAGGAAACAAACCATAGAGACAAAACTGAGAACTCCTTTATTTTGTCAAGTTTCAAAGAGCTACTACAAACCATGTTGGATTTAGAGTTCCAAATTCATCTATCTATATATCAGAGAATCGAGGGAAACCTAAATATAAAAACTGCTACTGTAGACGAACGCTTCAACCTAGAAGAACAAAATTTGGTGAGCCAAGTGGGATTTGTGTACTGATCATTACCACCAAGTATCATCAAGATTGGGTGAATAAATATTTGCTGGTATTTCGGAAACTCGTTATTCCTTAGAAGCTTGGCAACCCATCTCAATGAAAGTGCTTTTCCACAGTGTGTGCCTAGGGCTACTTGAAGAGGAAACAAACCATAGAGACAAAACAGAGAACTCCTTTATTTGGTCAAGTTTCAAAGAGCTTCGAAAAACCATGTTGGATTAAGAGTTCCAAATTCATCTTTCTATATAGGAGAGAACAGAGGGAAACCTAAATATAAAAACTGCTACTGAAGACGAACGCTTCAACCTAGAAGAACAAAATTTGGTGAGCCACGTGGGATTTGTGTACTGATCATTACCACCAAGTATCATCAAGATTGGGTGAAAAAATATTTGCTGGTATTTCGGAAACTCGTAATTTCTTAGAAGCTTGGCAACCCCTCTCAATGAAAGTGCTTTACCACAGTCTGTGCCTAGGGCTACTTGAAGAGGAAACAAACCATAGAGACAAAACGGAGAACTTCTTTATTTTGTCAAGTTTCAAAGAGCTACTACAAACCATTTTGGATGTATAGTTCCAAATTCATCTATCTATATAGGAGAGAACAGAGAAAAACCTAAATATAAAAACTGCTACTGTAGACGAACGCTTCAACCTAGAAGAACAAAATTTGGGGAGTCAAGTGGATTTGTGTACTGATCATTAGCACCCATTATCATCAGATTCGGTGAAAAAATATTTGCTGGTATTTCGGAAACTCGGAATTTCTTAGAAGGTTGGCAACCGCTCTGAATGAAAGTGCTTTTCCACAGTCTGTGCCTAGGGCTACTTGAAGAGGAAACAAACCATAGAGACAAAACTGAGAACTCCTTTATTTTGACAAGTTTCAAAGAGCTACTACAAACCATGTTGGATATAGAGTTCCAAATTCATCTATCTATATGGGAGAGAACAGAGGAAAACCTAAATATAAAAACTGCTACTGTAGACGAACGCTTCAACCCAGAAGAACAAAATTTGGTGAGACAAGTGGGATTTGTGTACAGATCTTTACCACCAAGTATTATCAAGATTGGGTGAAAAAATATTTGCTGGTGTTTCGGAAACTCGTTATTTCGTAGAAGCTTGGCAACCCCTCTCAATGAAAGTGCTTTCCACAGTGTGTGCCTAGGGCTACTTGAAGAGGAAACAAACCATAGAGACAAAACTGAGAACTCCTTTATTTGGTCAAGTTTCAAAGAGCTACGAAAAACCATGTTGGATTTAGAGTTCCAAATTCATCAATCTATATAGGAGAGAACAGAGGGTAACCTAAATATAAAAACTGCTAATGTAGACGAACGCTTCAACCTAGAAGAACAAAATTTGGTAAGAAAGTGGGATTTGTGTACTGATCATTAGCACCCATTATCATCAAGATTCGGTGAAAAAATATTTGCTGGTATTTCGGAAACTCCGAATTTCTTAGAAGCTTGGCAACCCCTCTGAATGAAAGTGCTTTTCCACAGTCTGTGCCTAGGGCTACTTGAAGAGGAAACAAACCATAGAGACAAAACTGAGAACTCCTTTATTTTTTCAAGTTTCAAAGAGCTACGAAAAACCATGTTGGATTTAGAGTTCCAAATTCATCTATCTATATAGGAGAGAACAGAGGGAATCCTAAATATAAAAACTGCTACTGTAGACGAACGCTTCAACCTAGAAGAACAAAATTTGGTGAGCCAAGTGGGATTTGTGTACTGATCATTACCACCAAGTATCATCATGATTTGGTGAAAAAATATTTGCCGGTATTTCGGAAACTCGTAATTTCTTAGAAGCTTGGCAACCCCTTTCAATGATTGTGCTTTTCCACAGTCTCTGCCTAGGGCTACATGAAGAGGAAACAAACCATAGAGACAAAACTGAGAACTCCTTTATTTGGTCAATTTTCAAAGAGCTACGAAAAACCATGTTGGATTTAGATTTCCAAATTCATCTATCTGTATAGGAGAGAACAGAGGGTAACCAAAATATAAAAACTGCTACTGTAGACGAACGCTTCAACCTAGAATAACAAAATTTGGTGAGCCAAGTGGGAAATGTGTACTGATCGTTAGCTCCAAGTATCATCAAGATTGGGTGAAAAAATATTTGCTGGTATTTCGGAAACTCGTTATTTCTTAGAAGTTGGCAACCCCTCTCAATGAAAGTGCTTTTCCACAGTCTGCGCCTAGGGCTACTTGAAGAGGAAACAAACCATAGAGACAAAACTAAGAACTCCTTTATTTTGTCAAGTTTCAAAGAGCTACTACAAACCATGTTGGATTTAGAGTTCCAAATTCATCTTTCTATATAGGAGAGAACAGAGGGAAACCTAAATATAAAAACTGCTACTGAAGACGAACGCTTCAACCTAGAAGAACAAAATTTGGTGAGCCAAGTGGGATTTGTGTACTGATCATTACCACCAAGTATCATCAAGATTGGGTGAAAAAATATTTGCTGGTATTTCGGAAACTCGTAATTTCTTAGAAGCTTGGCAACCCCTCTCAATGAAAGTGTTTTACCACAGTCTGTGCCTAGGACTACTTGAAGAGGAAACAAACCATAGAGACAAAACGGAGAACTCCTTTATTTTGTCAAGTTTCAAAGAGCTACTACAAACCATGTTGGATTTAGAGTTCCAAATTCATCTATCTATATAGGAGAGAACAGAGAAAAACCTAAATATAAAAACTGCTAGTGTAGACGAACGCTTCAACCTAGAAGAACAAAATTTGGGGAGTCAAGTGGGATTTGTGTACTGATCATTAGCACCCATTATCATCAAGATTCGGTGAAAAAATATTTGCTGGTATTTCGGAAACTCGGAATTTCTTAGAAGGTTGGCAACCGCTCTGAATGAAAGTGCTTTTCCACAGTCTGTGCCTAGGGCTACTTGAAGAGGAAACAAACCATAGAGACAAAACTGAGAACTCCTTTATTTTGTCAAGTTTCAAAGAGCTACTACAAACCATGTTGGATATAGAGTTCCAAATTCATCTATCTATATGGGAGAGAACAGAGGAAAACCTAAATATAAAAACTGCTACTGTAGACGAACGCTTCAACCCAGAAGAACAAAATTTGGTGAGACAAGTGGGATTTGTGTTCTGATCTTTACCAAAAAGTATTATCAAGATTGGGTGAAAAATATATTTGCTGGTGTTTCGGAAACTCGTTATTTCGTAGACTTGGCAACCCCTCTCAATGAAAGTGCTTTCCACAGTCTGTGCTTAGGGCTACTTGAAGAGGAAACAAACCATAGAGACAAAACTGAGAACTCCTTTATTTTGTCAAGTTTCAAAGAGCTACTACAAACCATGTTGGATTTAGAGTTCCAAATTCATCTATCTATATATCAGAGAATCGAGGGAAACCTAAATATAAAAACTGCTACTGTAGACGAACGCTTCAGCCTAGAAGAACAAAATTTGGTGAGCCAAGTGGGAATTGTGTACTGATCATTACCACCAAGTATCATCAAGATTGGGTGAATAAATATTTGCTGGTATTTCGGAAACTCGTTATTTCTTAGAAGCTTGGCAACCCATCTCAATGAAAGTGCTTTTCCACAGTGTGTGCCTAGGGCTACTTGAAGAGGAAACAAACCATAGAGACAAAACAGAGAACTCCTTTATTTGGTCAAGTTTCAAAGAGCTACGAAAAACCATGTTGGATTTAGAGTTCCAAATTCATCTATCTATATAGGAGAGAACAGAGGGTAACCTAAATATAAAAACTGCTAATGTAGACGAACGCTTCAACCTAGAAGAACAAAATTTGGTAAGCCAAGTGGGATTTGTGTACTGATCATTACCACCAAGTATCATCAAGATTTGGTGAAAAATTATTTGCTGGTATTTCAGAAACTCGTAATTTCTTAGAAGCTTGGCAACCCATCTCAATGAAAGTGCTTTTCCACAGTGTGTGCCTAGGGCTACTTGAAGAGGAAACAAACCGTAGAGACAAAACTGAGAACTCCTGTATTTGTCAAGTTTCAAAGAGCTACTACAAACCATGTTGGATTTAGAGTTCCAAATTCATCTATCTATATATCAGAGATTCGAGGGAAACCTAAATATAAAAACTGCTACTGTAGACGAACGCTTCAACCTAGAAGAACAAAATTTGGTGAGCCAAGTGGGATTTGTGTACTAATCATTACCACCAAGTATCATCAAGATTGGGTGAATAATATTTGCTGGTATTTCGGAAACTCGTTATTTCGTAGAAGCTGGCAACCCCTCTCAATGAAAGTGCTTTTCCACAGTGTGTGCCTAGGGCTACTTAAAGAGGAAACAAACCATAGAGACAAAACTGAGAACTCCTTTATTTGGTCAAGTTTCAAAGAGCTACGAAAAACCATGTTGGATTTAGAGTTCCAAATTCTCTATTTATATAGGAGAGAACAGAGAGAAACATAAATATAAAAACTGCTACTGTAGACGAACGCTTCAACCTAGAAGAACAAAATTTGGGGAGTCAAGTGGGATTTGTGTACTGATCATTAGCACCCATTATCATCAAGATTCGGTGAAAAAATATTTGCTGGTATTTCGGAAACTCTGAATTTCTTAGAAGCTTTGCAACCCCTCTGAATGAAAGTGCTTTTCCACAGTCTGTGCCTAGGGCTACTTGTAGAGGAAACAAACCATAGAGACAAAAACTGAGAACTCCTTTATTTTGTCAAGTTTCAAAGAGCTACTACAAACCATGTTGGATTTAGAGTTCTAAATTCATCTATCTATATGGGAGAGAACAGAGGAAACCCTAAATATAAAAACTGCTACTGTAGACGAACGCTTCAACCCAGAAGAACAAAATTTGGTGAGCCAAGTGGGATTTGTGTACTGATCTTTACCACCAAGTGTTATCAAGATTGGGTGGAAAAAATATTTGCTGGTATTTCGGAAACTCGTTATTTCGTAGAAGCTTGGCAACCCCTCTCAATGAAAGTGCTTTCCACAGTCTGTGCCTAGGGCTACTTGAAGAGGAAACAAACCATAGAGACAAAACTGAGAACTCCTTTATTTTGTCAAGTTTCAAAGAGCTACTACAAACCATGTTGTATTTAGAGTTCCAAATTCATCTATCTATATATCAGAGAATCGAGGGAAACCTAAATATAAAAACGGCTACTGTAGACGAACGCTTCAACCTAGAAGAACAAAATTGGTGAGCCAAGTGGGATTTGTGTACTGATCATTACCACCAAGTATCATCAAGATTGGGTGAATAAATATTTGCTGGTATTTCGGAAACTCGTTATTTCTTAGAAGCTTGGCAACCCATCTCAATGAAAGTGCTTTTCCACAGTGTGTGCCTAGGGCTAATTGAAGAGGAAACAACCATAGAGACAAAACAGAGAACTCCTTTATTTGGTCAAGTTTCAAAGAGCTACGAAAACCATGTTGGATTTAGAGTTCCAAATTCATCTATCTATATAGGAGAGAACAGAGAAAAACCTAAATATAAAAACTGCTACTGTAGACGAACGCTTCAAACTAGAAGAACAAAATTTGGTAAGCCAAGTGGGATTTGTGTACTGATCATTACCACCAAGTATCATCAAGATTGGGTGAAAAAATATTTGCTGGTATTTCGGAAACTCGTTATTTCTTAGAAGCTTGGCAACCCATCTCAATGAAAGTGCTTTTCCACAGTCTGTACCTAGGGCTACTTGAAGAGGAAACAAACCATAGAGACAAAACTGAGAACTCCTTTATTTTGTCAGTTTCAAAGAGCTACTACAAACCATCTTGGATTTAGAGTTCCAAATTCATCTATCTATATATTAGAGAACAGAGGGAATCCTAAATATAAAAACTGCTACTGTAGACGAACGCTTCAACCTAGAAGAACAAAATTTGGTGAGCCAAGTGGGATTTGTGTACTGATCATTACCACCAAGTATCATCATGATTTGGTGAAAAAATATTTGCTGGTATTTCGGAAACTCGTAATTTCTTAGAAGCTTGGCAAACCCTTTCAATGAAAGTGCTTTTCCACAGTGTGTGCCTAGGGCTACTTGAAGAGGAAACAAACCATAGAGACAAAACTGAGAACTCCTTTATTTGGTCAATTTTCAAAGAGCTACGAAAAACCATGTTGGATTTAGATTTCCAAATTCATCTATCTGTATAGGAGAGAACAGAGGGTAACCAAAATATAAAAACTGCTACTGTAGAAGAACGCTTCAACCTAGAATAACAAAATTTGGTGAGCCAAGTGGGAAATGTGTACTGATCGTTAGCTCCAAGTATCATCAAGATTGGGTGAAAAAATATTTGCTGGTATTTCGGAAACTCGTTATTTCTTAGAAGTTGGCAACCCCTCTCAATGAAAGTGCTTTTCCACAGTCTGCGCCTAGGGCTACTTGAAGAGGAAACAAACCATAGAGACAAAACTAAGAACTCCTTTATTTTGTCAAGTTTCAAAGAGCTACTACAAACCATGTTGGATTTAGAGTTCCAAATTCATATATCTATATAGGAGAGAACAGAGGGAAACCTAAATATAAAAACTGCTACTGAAGACGAACGCTTCAACCTAGAAGAACAAAATTTGGTGAGCCAAGTGGGATTGTGTACTGATCATTACCACCAAGTATCATCAAGATTGGGTGAAAAATATTTTGCTGGTATTTCGGAAACTCGTAATTTCTTAGAAGCTTGGCAACCCCTCTCAATGAAAGTGTTTTACCACAGTCTTTGCCTAGGACTACTTGAAGAGGAAACAAACCATAGAGACAAAACGGAGAACTCCTTTATTTTGTCATTTTCAAAGAGCTACTACAAACCATGTTGGATTTAGAGTTCCAAATTCATCTATCTATATAGGAGAGAACAGAGAAAAACCTAAATATAAAAACTGCTACTGTAGACGAACGCTTCAACCCAGAAGAACAAAATTTGGGGAGTCAAGTGGGATTTGTGTACTGATCATTAGCACCCTTATCATCAGATTCGGTGAAAAAATATTTGCTGGTATTTCGGAAACTCGGAATTTCTTAGAAGGTTGGCAACCGCTCTGAATGAAAGTGCTTTTCCACAGTCTGTGCCTAGGGCTACTTGAAGAGGAAACAAACCATAGAGACAAAACTGAGAACTCCTTTATTTTGTCAAGTTTCAAAGAGCTACTACAAACCATGTTGGATATAGAGTTCCAAATTCATCTATCTATATGGGAGAGAACAGAGGAAAACCTAAATATAAAAACTGCTACTGTAGACGAACGCTTCAACCCAGAAGAACAAAATTTGGTGAGACAAGTGGGATTTGTGTACTGATCTTTACCACCAAGTATTATCAAGATTGGGTAAAAAAATATTTGCTGGTGTTTCGGAAACTCGTTATTTCGTAGAAGCTTGTCAACCCCTCTCAATGAAAGTGCTTTCCACAGTGTGTGCCTAGGGCTACTTGAAGAGGATACAAACCATAGAGACAAAACTGAGAACTCCTTTATTTGGTCAAGTTTCAAAGAGCTACGAAAAACCATGTTGGATTTAGAGTTCCAAATTCATCTATCTATATAGGAGAGAACAGAGGGTAACCTAATATAAAAACTGCTAATGTAGACGAACGCTTCAACCTAGAAGAACAAAATTTGGTAAGCCAAGTGGGATTTGTGTACTGATCATTAGCACCCATTATCATCAAGATTCGGTGAAAAAATATTTGCTGGTATTTCGGAAACTACGAATTTCTTAGAAGCTTGGCAACCCCTCTGAATGAAAGTACTTTTCCACAGTCTGTGCCTAGGGCTACTTGAAGATGAAACAAACCATAGAGACAAAACTGAGAACTCCTTTATTTTGTCAAGTTTCAAAGAGCTACGAAAACCATGTTGGATTTAGAGTTCCAAATTCATCTATCTATATATCAGAGAATCGAGGGAAACCTAAATATAAAAACTGCTACTGTAGACGAACGCTTCAACCTAGAAGAACAAAATTTGGTGAGCCAAGTGGGATTTGTGTACTGATCATTACCACCAAGTATCATGAAGATTGGGTGAATAAATATTTGCTGGTATTTCGGAAACTCGTTATTTCTTAGAAGCTTGGCAACCCATCTCAATGAAAGTGCTTTTCCACAGTGTGTGCCTAGGGCTACTTGAAGAGGAAACAAACCATAGAGACAAAACAGAGAACTCCTTTATTTGGTCAAGTTTCAAAGAGCTTCGAAAAACCATGTTGGATTAAGAGTTCCAAATTCATCTTTCCATATAGGAGAGAACAGAGGGAAACCTAAATATAAAAACTGCTACTGAAGACGAACGCTTCAACCTAGAAGAACAAAATTTGGTGAGCCACGTGGGATTTGTGTACTGATCATTACCACCAAGTATCATCAAGATTGGGTGAAAAAATATTTGCTGGTATTTCGGAAACTCGTAATTTCTTAGAAGCTTGGCAACCCCTCTCAATGAAAGTGCTTTACCACAGTCTGTGCCTAGGGCTACTTGAAGAGGAAACAAACCATAGAGACAAAACGGAGAACTTCTTTATTTTGTCAAGTTTCAAAGAGCTACTACAAACCAGTTTGGATGTATAGTTCCAAATTCATCTATCCATATAGGAGAGAACATAGAAAAACCTAAATATAAAACTGCTACTGTAGACGAACGCTCAACCTAGAAGAACAAAATTTGGGGAGTCAAGTGGGATTTGTGTACTGATCATTAGCACCCATTATCATCAGATTCGGTGAAAAAATATTTGCTGGTATTTCGGAAACTCGGAATTTCTTAGAAGGTTGGCAACCGCTCTGAATGAAAGTGCTTTTCCACAGTCTGTGCCTAGGGCTACTTGAAGAGGAAACAAACCTTAGAGACAAAACTGAGAACTCCTTTATTTGGTCAAGTTTCAAAGAGCTACGAAAAACCATGTTGGATTTAGAGTTCCAATTCATCGATCTATATAGGAGAGAACAGAGGGTAACCTAAATATAAAAACTGCTAATGTAGACGAACGCTTCAACCTAGAAGAACAAAATTTGGTAAGCCAAGTGGGATTTGTGTACTGATCATTAGCACCCATTATCATCAAGATTCGGTGAAAAAATATTTGCTGGTATTTCGGAAACTCCGAATTTCTTAGAAGCTTGGCAACCCCTCTGAATGAAAGTGCTTTTCCACAGTCTGTGCCTAGGGCTACTTGAAGAGGAAACAAACCATAGAGACAAAACTGAGAACTCCTTTATTTTGTCAAGTTTCAAAGAGCTACGAAAACCATGTTGGATTTAGAGTTCCAAATTCATCTATCTATATAGGAGAGAACAGAGAAAACCTAAATATAAAAACTGCTACTGTAGACGAACGCTTCAACTAGAAGAACAAAATTTGGTAAGCCAAGTGGGACTTGTGTACTGATCATTACCACCAAGTATCATCAAGATTGGGTGAAAAAATATTTGCTGGTATTTCGGATACTCGTTATTTCTTAGAAGCTTGGCAACCCATCTCAATGAAAGTGCTTTTCCACAGTCTGTACCTAGGGCTACTTGAAGAGGAAACAAACCATAGAGACAAAACTGAGAACTCCTTTATTTGGTCAAGTTTCAAAGAGCTACTACAAACCATGTTGGATTTAGAGTTCCAAATTCATCTATCTATATAGGAGAGAACAGAGGGAATCCTAAATATAAAAACTGCTACTGTAGACGAACGCTTTAACCTAGAATAACAAAATTTGGTGAGCCAAGTTGGAAATGTGTACTGATCATTACCTCCAAGTATCATCAAGATTGGATGAAAAAATATTTGCTGGTATTTCGGAAACTCGTTATTTCTTAGAAGCTTGGCAACCCATCTCAATGAAAGTGCTTTTCCACAGTCTGTGCCTAGGGCTACTTGAAGAGGAAACAAACCATAGAGACAAACGGAGAACTCCTTTATTTTGTCAAGTTTCAAAGAGCTACTACAAACCATGTTGTATTTAGAGTTCCAAATTCATCTATCTAATATCAGAGAATCGAGGGAAACCTAAATATAAAACGGCTACTGTAGACGAACGCTTCAACCTAGAAGAACAAAATTTGGTGAGCCAAGTGGGATTTGTGTACTGATCATTACCACCAAGTATCATCAAGATTGGGTGAATAAATATTTTGCTGGTATTTCGGAAACTCGTTATTTCTTAGAAGCTTGGCAACCCATCTCAATGAAAGTGCTTTTCCACAGTGTGTGCCTAGGGCTAATTGAAGAGGAAACAAACCATAGAGACAAAACAGAGAACTCCTTTATTTGGTCAAGTTTCAAAGAGCTACGAAAAACCATGTTGGATTTAGAGTTCCAAATTCATCTATCTATATAGGAGAGAACAGAGAAAAACCTAAATATAAAAACTGCTACTGTAGACGAACGCTTCAAACTAGAAGAACAAAATTTGGTAAGCCAAGTGGGATTTGTGTACTGATCATTACCACCAAGTATCATCAAGATTGGGTGAAAAAATATTTGCTGGTATTTCGGAACTCGTTATTTCTTAGAAGCTTGGCAACCCATCTCAATGAAAGTGCTTTTCCCAGTCTGTACCTAGGGCTACTTGAAGAGGAAACAAACCATAGAGACAAAACTGAGAACTCCTTTATTTTGTCAGTTTCAAAGAGCTACTACAAACCATCTTGGATTTAGAGTTCCAAATTCATCTATCTATATATTAGAGAACAGAGGGAATCCTAAATATAAAAACTGCTACTGTAGACGAACGCTTCAACCTAGAAGAACAAAATTTGGTGAGCCAAGTGGGATTTGTGTACTGATCATTACCACCAAGTATCATCATGATTTGGTGAAAAATATTTGCTGGTATTTCGGAAACTCGTAATTTCTTAGAAGCTTGGCAACCCCTTTCAATGAAAGTGCTTTTCCACAGTGTGTGCCTAGGGCTACTTGAAGAGGAAACAAACCATAGAGACAAAACTGAGAACTCCTTTATTTGGTCAATTTTCAAAGAGCTACGAAAAACCATGTTGGATTTAGATTTCCAAATTCATCTATCTGTATAGGAGAGAACAGAGGGTAACCAAAATATAAAACTGCTACTGTAGAAGAACGCTTCAACCTAGAATAACAAAATTTGGTGAGCCAAGTGGGAAATGTGTACTGATCGTTAGCTCCAAGTATCATCAAGATTGGGTGAAAAAATATTTGCTGGTATTTCGGAAACTCGTTATTTCTTAGAAGTTGGCAACCCCTCTCAATGAAAGTGCTTTTCCACAGTCTGGCGCCTAGGGCTACTTGAAGAGGAAACAAACCATAGAGACAAAACTAAGAACTCCCTTTTATTTTGTCAAGTTTCAAAGAGCTACTACAAACCATGTTGGATTTAGAGTTCCAAATTCATATATCTATATAGGAGAGAACAGAGGGAAACCTAAATATAAAAACTGCTACTGAAGACGAACGCTTCAACCTAGAAGAACAAAATTTGGTGAGCCCAAGTGGGATTTGTGTACTGATCATTACCACCAAGTATCATCAAGATTGGGTGAAAAAATATTTGCTGGTATTTCGGAAACTCGTAATTTCTTAGAAGCTTGGCAACCCCTCTCAATGAAAGTGTTTTACCACAGTCTTTGCCTAGGACTACTTGAAGAGGAAACAACCATAGAGACAAAACGGAGAACTCCTTTATTTTGTCAAGTTCAAAGAGCTACGAAAAACCATGTTGGATTTAGAGTTCCAAATTCATCTATCTATATATCAGAGAATCGAGGGAAACCTAAATATAAAAACTGCTACTGTAGACGAACGCTTCAACCTAGAAGAACAAAATGTGGTGAGCCAAGTGGGATTTGTGTACTGATCATTACCACCAAGTATCATGAAGATTGGGTGAATAAATATTTGCTGGTATTTCGGAAACTCGTTATTTCTTAGAAGCTTGGCACCATCTCAATGAAAGTGCTTTTCCACAGTGTGTGCCTAGGGCTACTTGAAGAGGAAACAAACCATAGAGACAAAACAGAGAACTCCTTTATTTGGTCAAGGTTTCAAAGAGCTTCGAAAAACCATGTTGGATTAAGAGTTCCAAATTCATCTTTCCATATAGGAGAGAACAGAGGGAAACCTAAATATAAAAACTGCTACTGAAGACGAACGCTTCAACCTAGAAGAACAAAATTTGGTGAGCCACGTGGGATTTGTGTACTGATCATTACCACCAAGTATCATCAAGATTGGGTGAAAAAATATTTGCTGGTATTTCGGAACTCGTAATTTCTTAGAAGCTTGGCAACCCCTCTCAATGAAAGTGCTTTACCACAGTCTGTGCCTAGGGCTACTTGAAGAGGACACAAACCATAGAGACAAAACGGAGAACTTCTTTATTTTGTCAAGTTTCAAAGAGCTACTACAAACCATTTTGGATGTATAGTTCCAAATTCATCTATCCATATAGGAGAGAACATAGAAAAACCTAAATATAAAAACTGCTACTGTAGACGAACGCTTCAACCTAGAAGAACAAAATTTGGGGAGTCAAGTGGGATTTGTGTACTGATCATTAGCACCCATTATCATCAGATTCGGTGAAAAAATATTTGCTGGTATTTCGGAAACTCGGAATTTCTTAGAAGGTTGGCAACCGCTCTGAATGAAAGTGCTTTTCCACAGTCTGTGCCTAGGGCTACTTGAAGAGGAAACAAACCTTAGAGACAAAACTGAGAACTCCTTTATTTGGTCAAGTTTCAAAGAGCTACGAAAAACCATGTTGGATTTAGAGTTCCAAATTCATCGATCTATATAGGAGAGAACAGAGGGTAACCTAAATATAAAAACTGCTAATGTAGACGAACGCTTCAACCTAGAAGAACAAAATTTGGTAAGCCAAGTGGGATTTGTGTACTGATCATTAGCACCCATTATCATCAAGATTCGGTGAAAAAATATTTGCTGGTATTTCGGAAACTCCGAATTTCTTAGAAGCTTGGCAACCCCTCTGAATGAAAGTGCTTTTCCACAGTCTGTGCCTAGGGCTACTTGAAGAGGAAACAAACCATAGAGACAAAACTGAGAACTCCTTTATTTTGTCAAGTTTCAAAGAGCTACGAAAACCATGTTGGATTTAGAGTTCCAAATTCATCTATCTATATAGGAGAGAACAGAGAAAAACCTAAATATAAAAACTGCTACTGTAGACGAACGCTTCAAACTAGAAGAACAAAATTTGGTAAGCCAAGTGGGACTTGTGTACTGATCATTACCACCAAGTATCATCAAGATTGGGTGAAAAAATATTTGCTGGTATTTCGGATACTCGTTATTTCTTAGAAGCTTGGCAACCCATCTCAATGAAAGTGCTTTTTCACAGTCTGTACCTAGGGCTACTTGAAGAGGAAACAAACCATAGAGACAAAACTGAGAACTCCTTTATTTGGTCAAGTTTCAAAGAGCTACTACAAACCATGTTGGATTTAGAGTTCCAAATTCATCTATCTATATAGGAGAGAACAGAGGGAATCCTAAATATAAAAACTGCTACTGTAGACGAACGCTTTAACCTAGAATAACAAAATTTGGTGAGCCAAGTTGGAAATGTGTACTGATCATTACCTCCAAGTATCATCAAGATTGGATGAAAAAATATTTGCTGGTATTTCGGAAACTCGTTATTTCTTAGAAGCTTGGCAACCCATTCTCAATGAAAGTGCTTTTCCACAGTCTGTGCCTAGGGCTACTTGAAGAGGAAACAAACCAAGAGACAAAACTGAGAACTCCTTTATTTGGTCAAGTTTCAAAGAGCTACGAAAAACCATGTTGGATTTAGATTTCCAAATTCCTCTATTTATATAGGAGAGAACAGAGAGAAACCTAAATATGAAAACTGCTACTGTAGACGAACGCTTCAACCTAGAAGAACAAAATTTGGGGAGTCAAGTGGGATTTGGGTACTGATCCTTAGCACCCATTATCATCAAGATTCGGTGAAAAAATATTTGCTGGTATTTCGGAAACTCCGAATTTCTTAGAAGCTTGGCAACCCCTCTGAATGAAAGTGCTTTTCCACAGTCTGTCCCTAGGGCTACTTGAAGAGGAAACAAACCATAGAGACAAACTGAAAACTCCTTTATTTTGTTAAGTTTCAAAGAGCTACTACAAACCATGTTGGATTTAGAGTTCCAAATTCATCTATCTATATGGGAGAGAACAGAGGAAAACCTAAATATAAAAACTGCTACTGTAGACGAACGCTTCAACCTAGAAGAACAAAATTTGGTGAGCCACGTGGGATTTGTGTACTGATCATTACCACCAAGTATCATCAAGATTGGGTGAAAAAATATTTGCTGGTATTTCGGAAACTCGTAATTTCTTAGAAGCTTGGCAACCCCTCTCAATGAAAGTGCTTTACCACAGTCTGTGCCTAGGGCTACTTGAAGAGGAAACAAACCATAGAGACAAAACGGAGAACTTCTTTATTTTGTCAAGTTTCAAAGAGCTACTACAAACCATTTTGGATGTATAGTTCCAAATTCATCTATCTATATAGGAGAGAACAGAGAAAAACCTAAATATAAAACTGCTACTGTAGACGAACGCTTCAACCTAGAAGAACAAAATTTGGGGAGTCAAGTGGAATTTGTGTACTGATCATTAGCACCCATTATCATCAGATTCGGTGAAAAAATATTTGCTGGTATTTCGGAAACTCGGAATTTCTTAGAAGGTTGGCAACCGCTCTGAATGAAAGTGCTTTTCCACAGTCTGTGCCTAGGGCTACTTGAAGAGGAAACAAACCATAGAGACAAAACTGAGAACTCCTTTATTTTGTCAAGTTGCAAAGAGCTACTACAAACCCATGTTGGATATAGAGTTCCAAATTCATCTATCTATATGGGAGAGAACAGAGGAAATCCTAAAATATAAAAACTGCTACTGTAGACGAACGCTTCAACCCAGAAGAACAAAATTTGGTGAGACAAGTGGGATTTGTGTACAGATCTTTACCACCAAGTATTATCAAGATTGGGTGAAAAAATATTTGCTGGTGTTTCGGAAACTCGTTATTTCGTAGAAGCTTGGCAACCCCTCTCAATGAAAGTGCTTTCCACAGTGTGTGCCTAGGGCTACTTGAAGAGGAAACAAACCATAGAGACAAAACTGAGAACTCCTTTATTTGGTCAAGTTTCAAAGAGCTACGAAAAACCATGTTGGATTAGAGTTCCAAATTCATCAATCTATATAGGAGAGAACAGAGGGTAACCTAAAATATAAAAACTGCTAATGTAGACGAACGCTTCAACCTAGAAGAACAAATATTGGTAAGAAGTGGGATTTGTGTACTGATCATTAGCACCCATTATCATCAAGATTCGGTGAAAAAATATTTGCTGGTATTTCGGAAACTCCGAATTTCTTAGAAGCTTGGCAACCCCTCTGAATGAAAGTGCTTTTCCACAGTCTGTGCCTAGGGCTACTTGAAGAGGAAACAAACCATAGAGACAAAACTGAGAACTCCTTTATTTTTTCAAGTTTCAAAGAGCTACGAAAAACCATGTTGGATTTAGAGTTCCAAATTCATCTTCTATATAGGAGAGAACAGAGGGAATCCTAAATATAAAAACTGCTACTGTAGACGAACGCTTCAACCTAGAAGAACAAAATTTGGTGAGCCAAGTGGGATTTGTGTACTGATCATTACCACCAAGTATCATCATGATTTGGTGAAAAAATATTTGCCGGTATTTCGGAAACTCGTAATTTCTTAGAAGCTTGGCAACCCCTTTCAATGATTGTGCTTTTCCACAGTCTCTGCCTAGGGCTACATGAAGAGGAAACAAACCATAGAGACAAAACTGAGAACTCCTTTATTTGGTCAATTTTCAAAGAGCTACGAAAAACCATGTTGGATTTAGATTTCCAAATTCATCTATCTGTATAGGAGAGAACAGAGGGTAACCAAAATATAAAAACTGCTACTGTAGACGAACGCTTCAACCTAGAATAACAAAATTTGGTGAGCCAAGTGGGAAATGTGTACTGATCGTTAGCTCCAAGTATCATCAAGATTGGGTGAAAAAATATTTGCTGGTATTTCGGAAACTCGTTATTTCTTAGAAGTTGGCAACCCCTCTCAATGAAAGTGCTTTTCCACAGTCTGCGCCTAGGGCTACTTGAAGAGGAAACAAACCATAGAGACAAAACTAAGAACTCCTTTATTTTGTCAAGTTTCAAAGAGCTACTACAAACCATGTTGGATTTAGAGTTCCAAATTCATCTTTCTATATAGGAGAGAACAGAGGGAAACCTAAATATAAAAACTGCTACTCTGAAGACGAACGCTTCAACCTAGAAGAACAAAATTTGGTGAGCCAAGTGGGATTTGTGTACTGATCATTACCACCAAGTATCATCAAGATTGGGTGAAAAAATATTTGCTGGTATTTCGGAAACTCGTAATTTCTTAGAAGCTTGGCAACCCCTCTCAATGAAAGTGTTTTACCACAGTCTGTGCCTAGGACTACTTGAAGAGGAAACAAACCATAGAGACAAACGGAGAACTCCTTTATTTTGTCAAGTTTCAAAGAGCTACTACAAACCATGTTGGATTTAGAGTTCCAAATTCATCTATCTATATAGGAGAGAACAGAGAAAAACCTAAATATAAAAACTGCTAGTGTAGACGAACGCTTCAACCTAGAAGAACAAAATTTGGGGAGTCAAGTGGGATTTGTGTACTGATCATTAGCACCCATTATCATCAAGATTCGGTGAAAAAATATTTGCTGGTATTTCGGAAACTCGGAATTTCTTAGAAGGTTGGCAACCGCTCTGAATGAAAGTGCTTTTCCACAGTCTGTGCCTAGGGCTACTTGAAGAGGAAACAAACCATAGAGACAAAACTGAGAACTCCTTTATTTTGTCAAGTTTCAAAGAGCTACTACAAACCATGTTGGATATAGAGTTCCAAATTCATCTATCTATATGGGAGAGAACAGAGGAAAACCTAAATATAAAAACTGCTACTGTAGACGAACGCTTCAACCAGAAGAACAAAATTTGGTGAGACAAGTGGGATTTGTGTTCTGATCTTTACCAAAAAGTATTATCAAGATTGGGTGAAAAATATATTTGCTGGTGTTTCGGAAACTCGTTATTTCGTAGAAGCTTGGCAACCCCTCTCAATGAAAGTGCTTTCCACAGTCTGTGCTTAGGGCTACTTGAAGAGGAAACAAACCATAGAGACAAAA